>NC_057797.1:123582339-123882339 GCF_018294505.1 Triticum aestivum
CTTCTCGCTCTCTTTTGTGAACAGGATAGCCACCATATATGCTAGTCGCTTGCTGCAGCTCCATATATTTACCTTGCCATACCTTTTAAGCTTAAATAGTCTTGATTGCGAGGGTGCGAGATTGCTGAGTCCCTGTGGCTCACAGATTACTATTACACCAGATGCAGGGCCTGATGATTCCGCTCCAGGTGACGCGCTCGAGCTCAAGTGGGAGTTCGACGAGGACTCTCAACGATACTATGTTTCCTTTCCTGATGATCAGTAGTGGTGCCCAGTTGGGGGTGATCGGGACCGTGTCGCATGTTGGGTTATCTTTTATTTTGGCGCCGTAGTCGGGCCATGAGTGTTTGGATGATGTAATGTTATTTGTGTACCTTGATTGACGTGGCGAGTGTAAGCCAACTATGTTATCTCCCCTTTATTATTTATATTACATGGGATGTTTGTGAAGATTGCCTAACTTGCGACATATTCCTTCAATGCGATTATGCCTTTAAGTCGTGCCTCGACACGTGGGAGATATAGTCGCATCGAGGGTGTTACAAGTTGGTAATCAGAGCCTTCCCCGACCTTAGGAGCCCCATTGCTTGATCGTTTTTAGCGGTCGAGTTGTGTCTAAAAAAATGTTTTGAGTCATTTAGGAATTATATATCGGAGAGTTTAGGAATTCTTTTTACTTCCCAGTCTCCTCATCGCTCTGGTAAGGCTTCCTGGCGTAGAGTTTTGACTCTTCTCTTCTCAAATTTCACTAAAAAAAATTTAGGATCACGCGGGTATCTTGGAATCGTTCCGATGGTTTTATGATGAGAACATTGTCTTGGTGCCTCCTGTCAGGGGTTTTGTGGAAGTGTCCCGGGGAGTTGAGCTCTGAGGTGTTGTCGTCATAATTTTATCGTTGCAGTTCTAGAATACCTGATTTTAGTACGCCGACATCGAAAATCTCTTTTATGTAGTTCGTTGGTGAGATAACCTCGACGCCACCCAGTACTGGGGCGGGAGTTCGGGAGTATCACCATAACTTGTATAACGGATGCTTTTCGAAGGTTGAGGTAGATGGTTTCCGAAGTTTTTCTCGGTTATGTGTTGAAGGATGGATACAACTGGATGTAGGATTTGCTAGATTTGGGTGAGATATTATGCTTCCCCTGTATCCCCAACACCTGATTGCATAACCGGAAAGGTTCGGGAGTTTCATAGGTGGGAATTCAAGTAGCTCTAGCTCTTCTTCCACGGATATTTGGTTTCAGATCGGGATTTCTTACCGATTATTCGTTCTTGATCCGTACCTTGTTGATTTATTTCTCTACCTAAATTCTACGTGGCTTCTCAATTTATGGATATGTGACCATTTCAAGAGGAATACATTCGTTTATTTTGTTCGGATGTGAAGACTTTTTGTTGCAATTTTCATTCCATTGGATTCAGCTTCATGTTATCTGTCTATGTGCTAACGGTGGTCAACCTCTTCAGGATGGCTCCCGCTAAGAGCACCAATCAGAATCAGAATCAAGATCCGCCACCACCTCCACCTCCTCCGGAGGCATGGCAAGCTGTGATGGCCACAACCAATGCAAACACGCAGTTGATCATGCAAATTCTTCAAGAGCGCAATCAAGGCAACCAAGGGAACCAAGGCAACAATCAGAATCACTTTGCTACACTCAACCGGTTCCTTTCTAACGGGCCAAAGACTTTCTACAATTGTGTTGAGGCAACCGATGCTGACGATTGGCTTGTGGATCTGTGCAAGCATTTCGAGTGCAGTAACGTCAGGCCTGAGGACTTCGTCAAGTTCGCTTCCTTCCAACTCAAAGACCAAGCTGCAGAATGGTTCTAGCAGTACAAGGATTCCAGAGGTGGACGTGCGATCACTTGGGATGAATTCCGTCAAGATTTCAAAGCTCATCATATTCCTCAGAGCGTGGTTGAAAGCAAGCGTGAGGAATTCCGCAACCTGAAGCAAGGCTCTTTGTCTGTCTATGACTACAACAAGTTGTTCTAGAAGCTCGCCCGTTTTGCCAAGCAGGACGTACCTGATGAGAAGAGCATGATATACCAGTTCAGGGGTGGTCTCAGAGAAGAAATTCAGCTAGCTCTTGTTCTCTTCGAGCCCTTGAGATATGATGAGTTCTACAACATGGCATTGAAGCAAGAGGCCGCTCAACTGAGGTGTGATGCTTCCAAGAAGCGAGTCAGAGATGCTACTCCTTCTTCCTCTACTCAAGTGGCCAAGCAGCAGAAGTATTGGCTTCCTCCTCCTCCGTTCCGTCAGCCGTATCAGCAGAAGAGCAAAGGTGGTAGTGGTTCTTCCCACCCACCCAACCCTGGCTTTCAGAACAAGACTTCGTCTCAAGCTCCAAGATCGAGTGCTCCGTATCACCGTCCGCTTTCAGAGGTCACGTGCAACAAGTGCCAACAGAAGGGTCACTATGCCAACAAGTGTTTCAACCAGAGGCGTCTTCCTCCTCCTCCTCCTGTGAGATCGGCAAGTACAGCTGTGGTCAAGCATAACCCCAAGTCCGCCAAGGTCAACTTGATGAATGCAGCTCAGGCAGAGGATTCGTCAGATGTCATTATGGGTTACCTTCCTGTTAACGATATTCCTGCCAAAGTTCTTTTTGACACTGGTGCATCGCATTGTTTCATCTCGAGACCATTTGTTTCTAAGCATGAGTTTCCTTTACAAGATTTTCCTAGACAGTTATCTGTTGTTTCTCCGGGTAAATTCATGAATGCAAGCGATATGGCCCCGGATGTTACTATCACGTTGGGCGATTACAAGTTTCTCTCTTCTCAAGTGGTTCTTGGTAACTCGGATATTGATCTTATTCTCGGAATGGATTGGCTTTCTAAGCATAAGGCACATCTTGATTGTGCTGCCAGGCAGATTCAATTGACTCATTCGTCTGAGGATGTAATTGTCTTTGCCGCTCAGGATGATACCATCCGTCTGTTTTCTTTCAATGAGAAGGGTGAACTGGATGCCATCTCGCAAATTCCAGTCGTTTGTGAATATCAAGACGTCTTTCCAGAAGAGCTTCCAGGAATGCCTCCGCATCGGCCAGTTGAATTCGTTACTGATCTTGAGCCTGGCACGGCCTGTGTGCAAGCGTCCTTACAAGCTCGGACCTGAAGAGTTGAAGGAGCTGAAGAAGCAACTCGATATTCAAGAGAGAATGGGTCTCACCCGGCCTAGTTCTTCTCCGTGGGGTTATGGTGTTCTTTTTGTGAAGAAGGATGGAACGCATCGACTTTGTGTTGATTACTGTCCATTGAACAAGAAGACCATCAAGAACAAATATCCACTTCCCAACATCAATGAGTTGTTCGAACAACTCAAAGGTGCTCAAGTATTCTCCAAGCTTGATCTCCGTATGGGTTATCATCAGATTCGGATCCGTGAGCAAGATATTCCCAAGACGGCTTTCAGGACAAGCTATGGTTCATATGAATACACTGTCATGTCTTTTGGCCTCGTCAACGCTCCTTCGACTTTCTCTCGCATGATGAACTTCATCTTCAACGCCTACACCAATGACTTCGTTTTGGCCTATCTCGACGACATTCTGGTTTTCTCGAAGAACAAGGAAGATCATGCCAAGCACTTGCGTTTGGTGCTCGATAAGTTGAGGGAACACAAGTTTTACGCCAAGTTCTCCAAGTGCGAATTTTGGCTCGATGAGGTTCTTTATATTGGTCATATCATATCTGCCAAGGGCATTGCGGTGAATCCTGAGAAGGTGTTTGCAATTGTGAATTGGGAACCTCCTCAGAACGTGAAGAAACTCCGTAGCTTCCTCGGTCTCGCAAGCTACTGTCGAAGATTCGTTGAAAACTTTTCTAAGATCGGGAAGCCTCTCTCAAATCTTCTCCAGAAGCACGTCAAGTACGTTTGGTCTCCGGAGTGTGACATTGCTTTCAACACTTTGAAAGAGAAATTGATCACTCCTCCAGTTCTGACTCCGCCTGATGAATCCAAGCCGTACGAGGTCTTTTGTGATGCCTCTCTCAAAGGTCTTGGTGCAGTGTTGATGCAAGAGAAGAAAGTTGTTGCTTATACCTCTCGCCAATTGAAGCCCAATGAGAAGAACTACCCCACTCATGATCTCGAGTTGGCGGCAGTTGTGCATGCTCTTTTGACTTGGAGACATCTCTTATTGGGAAGAAAAGTGGACATTTTCACTGATCACAAGAGTCTCAAGTACATCTTCACTCAGCCTAATCTCAACCCCAGGCAAACTCGATGGGTCGAAATGATTCAAGAGTATAATCCGAGTATCGAGTATACTCCAGGCAAGGCCAATGTGATTGATGACGCATTGAGCAGGAAGGCTTACTACAACAGTCTGATTCTCAAGCCTTATCAACCCGAGCTTTGTGAAGCTTTTTGCAAACTTAATCTGCAAGTTGTTCCTCAAGGTTTCCTCGCCAACCTTCAAGTCTCTCCTACCTTGGAAGACCAGATTCGCCAAGCCCAGCTTCTTGATGCTATAGTGAAAAAGGTGAAGATTGGGATTGCCAAGAGTCAACCCAAGTACAAGTGCTACCGCCTTGATGACAAGGACACTCTCTTCTTCGAGGATCGTATTGTTGTGCCCAAAGGTGACCTCCGTAAAGTGATCATGAACGAGGCTCACAATTCTCTCCTCTCCATCCACCCTGGGAGCACGAAGATGTATTAGGACCTCAAGCAGGCTTATTGGTGGACTCGAATGAAGCGCGATATTGCTCAGTTCGTAAATGAGTGTGATATCTGCAGAAGAGTGAAGGCAGAACACCAAAGGCCAGCTGGTCTCCTCCAACCTCTTGCCATTCCAGAATGGAAGTTTGACCACATTGAAATGGACTTCGTGACTGGGTTTCCAAAGTCCAAGCGTGGCAATGATGCTATATTCATTCTCATCGACAAACTCACCAAAGTGGCTCACTTTCTAGCTATCAAAGAATCAATCACTGCATCTCAATTGGCGGAGCTCTATACCTCTCGAATTGTCTCTCTGCACGGTATTCCACAAGTGATCTCTTCAGACCATGGTAGCATCTTTACCTCCAAGTTTTGGGATTCTTTTCAGAAGGCCATGGGCACGAACATCCGCTTCAGCACAGCTTTCCATCCTCAAACTAGCGGTCAAGTCGAGCGTGTCAACCAGATTCTTGAAGACATGCTCAGAGCTTGTGTGATCTCCTTCGGCATGAAGTGGGAGGATTGTCTTCCTTATGCTGAATTCTCCTACAACAACAGTTTTCAAGCAAGTTCGGGCAAGGCCCCATTTGAAATTCTGTATGGCAGGAAGTGTCGTACCCCTCTCAACTGGTCTGAAACCGGTGAACGTCAGCTTCTCGGAAATGACTTAACCACAGAGGCAGAGGAAATGTGCAAAGTCATTCGAGATAACCTCAAAGCAGCCCAATCCCGCCAGAAGAGCTACTATGATAGTAAGCACCATAATTTGGCTTTCGAGATCGGAGATCATGTTTACCTCCGCGTCTCTCCTATGAAAGGTACTCATCGCTTCGGTATCAAAGGGAAGCTTGCCCCCAGATACTAAGTCTGAAATCTGTTTACCATATGCATTTTTGCCATGCTTGTTTGAACCTGCTAATGGATGAATTGGCCGTAGCTCAGTGCTAGACTTTTGTTAAGAATCTTGAATGCATCCCTGCCATGTATTTTGATGCCATGTTTGGGTGCTATAGCATGTCCATCTCATTGCATTTAGATGGCTACTTGCTGTAAATCGCAGACCGGTGTCATATTTGAATTGCTTGCCATTTCCAAACTGTAACTCCGATTCCGACGTTCTTTATATCGTTTTCAAGAGATTTCATCTCATCTTTCCAGTGGCACACTTGGATTCCCAAGTTGACGCCAGGTTCATGCATCCCTTGTCAAATCTTGCATATGCATCCCGCATCGCATCCCGCATAGCATACCATCCTTGCATTATGTTGTTTGAGTTTGCACGTGGTTGATTGTGTGCTTGTTGCTTGTTTGTCTTGTTTGGGTAGAGCCGGGAGACGAGTTCGCTAACGAGGAGCCCGTTGAGTTTGCTTTCGAGGATCCAGTCAACTCTGACAACTTTGCAGGCAAGATGATCATACCCTCGAAATCACTACTATCTTTGCTTTGCTAGATGCCCGCTCTTTTGCTATGCCAATGCTACGATGCCTACCATTTGCTTTCAAGCCTCCCAAATTGCCATGTTAAACCTCTAACCCACCATGTCCTAGCAAACCATTGATTGGCTATGTTACCGCTTTGCTCAGCCCCTCTTATAGCGTTGCTAGTTGCGGGTGAAGATTGGAGACCGTTCCTTGTTGGAACATTATTTACTTGTTGGGATATCATTATATTGCCATGTTATATTAATGCATCTATATACTTGGTAAAGGGTGGAAGGCTCGGCCTCTCGCCTAGTGTTTTGTTCCACTCTTGCCGCCCTAGTTTCCGTCATATCGGTGTTATGTTCCCGGATTTTGCGTTCCTTACGCGGTTGGGTTATAATGGGAACCCCTTGATAGTTCGCCTTGATTAAAGCTTTTCCAGCAACGCCCAACCTTGGTTTTACCATTTGCCACCTAGCCTCTTTTTCCCTTGGGTTTCCGGAGCCCGAGGGTCATCTTATTTTAGCCCCCCCGGGCCAGTGCTCCTCTGAGTGTTGGTCCAACCGAGCGATGTCCGGGGCTACCAGGGGCAACTCTGGGCTGGCCTACCCGACGTCTGGCTCATCTGAGTGTGCCCTGAGAACGAGATATGTGCAGCTCCTATCGGGATTTGTCGGCACATTCGGGCGGTGTTGCTGGTCTTGTTTTAACCTGTCGAAGTGTCTTGAAGAACCGAGGTACCGAGTCTGATCGGAATGTCTCGGGAGGAGGTCTATTCCTTCGTTGACCGTGAGAGCTTGTCATGGGATAAGTTGGGACTCCCCTGCAGGGATTTGAACTTTCGAAAGCCGTGCCCGCAGTTATGGGCAGATGGAAATTTGTTAATGTCCGGTTGTAGATAACTTAAACCTTAACTTAATTAAAATGAATCAACAGTGTGAGTTACCGTGATGGCCTCTTCTCGGTGGAGTCCGGGAAGTGGACACGGTGTTGGAGTAATGTTTGCACAGGTTGTCCTCTAGTTTCTCGCTCGCGCCTTGCCTTCTCTTCTCGCTCTCTTTTGCGAACAGGATAGCCACCATATATGCTAGTCGCTTGCTGCAGCTCCATATATTTACCTTGCCATACCTTTTAAGCTTAAATAGTCTTGATCGCGAGGGTGCGACATTGCTGAGTCCCTGTGGCTCACAGATTACTATTACACCAGATGCAGGGCCTGATGATTCCGCTCCAGGTGACACGCTCGAGCTCAAGTGGGAGTTCGATGAGGACTCTCAACGATACTATGTTTCCTTTCCTGATAATCAGTAGTGGTGCCCAGTTGGGGGTGATCGGGACCGTGTCGCATGTTAGGTTATCTTTTATTTTGGCACCATAGTCGGGCCATGAGTGTTTGGATGATGTAATGTTATTTATGTACCTTGATTGACGTGGCGAGTGTAATCCAACTATGTTATATCCCCTTTATTATTTATATTACATGGGATGTTTGTGAAGATTGCCTAACTTGCGACATATGCCTTCAATGCGATTATGCCTCTAAGTCGTGCCTCGACACGTGGGAGATATAGTCGCATCGAGGGTGTTACACTGGTCCTATTTATAGAGGCCCTGGTCCTCTTCCCAAATATCGAGCGGGAAGGGAGCCAACAATGGCGGGCTAATTTGAAGGGGGACAGCTAGTACCAGCTATCCTGACAAAAGTAGTCTTCGCCTGCACAAAGCTCTGGTGGTGATGCTGTCTTGGGCTCCACAATGACCTCCATCTTGCAGTCCTCCTAGTCTTGGTCTTGTTGCACCGAAATGGCAACCTTTGCCTGATGCCTCGGTACTCCGCGGTTGCGCTTGCTCCCTTTGCTCCAAAGAGGAAAGGAGGACACTGTGCGGGCTGGCACCCGCCTGGCGCCCTTGGTCGTCATGGCTTGCATCACGGGCACCTCGTGAGGTACCCCGCCTTGATCTCTCCGCCTCCTCGCGAGCCAGCCTGATGAGGCCGTGCCTAAGGAAGCTCTGCATCGTCCGCCCCGCGAGGCTTGGCCCCTCGCGAGGGTCTTGGGTCTGTTTTGGTGAAGATGGGCCGTACTGGGCCCCCCTTTGAGCCATGCCGTAGGCCGCAGGCACGCAAGTCTGGGGACCCCCGTTCCCAGAACGCCGACAGTAGCCCCCGGCCCCAAGGCGCGTCCGGACTTGGCCGTGCAGGGAGGCGGAAGGGCGAGGGCGAAGCGCCGCGGGCCCTAATAGCCTGCGGCCTTGGGCGCCGCGTGGCGGTTGATTGGACGTGGGCGGGACTGTTCCCCCCCCCCCCCCTTATTTTGCGCCATGCTAGGCGGACTCGTAGTTGTACACAGCCGCTCCCCTTTCTGTCGCTCGAGCGCCCTCTGTCCTTCCTCCGCTCGAACTCCAGCTCCTGTTTTCGACCCAATCTCGAACTCCCCCCCCTTCCCATTGCCATGGCTCCGACGAAGAAGGGAAGAGGGAAGAAACCCGTTCCTCCGCCTTGCCCGCCGCCGTTGGCGGCCCCCGCCGAGGGCTTAGGCAAGGTCAGCTCGGCTCTGGCCACTATCTTCAACGAATGCGGGAGGATGACGGCCTGGCCCGCGTCCCACTTCTCCATCGACAGGATAGTCACCGAGGTCCCGTATTTCGCCGACGCCCTGTGGGCGGGTCTGGTTCCTCTGTTTTCTGATTTCTTCAATACCGTGCTTTCCCACTATCAGATCCACATGATGCATCTGGGTCCTGAATCCATCACCCTCCTTTCGGTCTTCGCCTTTGTTTGCGAGGCTATGATGGGCATCCTTCCTTCGGTTTCCTTGCTGCGCCACTTCTTCTCGCTGCGCCTTGTCGACCCTACCCAATGCTGGGCGTGCGTGAGCTTCGTTGTCACGCCTGAGACAACGGCCTCTGGGATTAACTTCAAGCTCCCCCCGCCCGCGGCTGGGTTCCGCGAGCAGTGGCTGTATGTGGACGCAGGGGTGCCCAGCCCCCTGCTATCGGAGCCAACTTCGCCTGATGTCCCCAATTCAGGCTGGGGCCAAGAGACGCTTGAGAGCCCCCAACTCGTCTTCGTCTGGCACCGCTTCGCGTTCTTGAGGTCGCTCGGCGTGACAGCGCCCAAGGTGGTGAAGGAGTTCCTGCTACGCCGCGTTGCTCCTCTCCAACGCCACTCCCGCCGGATGTGGGCCTTCAACGGGCGCGATGATCGTATGAGGCTCCAGGAAGAGGACCTGACTCCTGAAGTGCTGAGGACAGCGCTCTTGACCCTGACTGGGGACCCCAACCCCGGCAGCATCCAGCAGGGAGGGGCCTTGCTGTACCTCTGCCAGAGCAGGGGCGACTTTGTGAAGCAAATGCCTATCTTTGATGAGTGGGGGTCGCGCCCCGCCGGCCTCCAGGGACCTCGTGAGAACCCAGTGATGGTGACTGCCCTTTCAGTCAGCCACGGCGACTCTTCCTCAAGCGGCAGAGCAGGGAGGCATGAGGCGCCAGAGACCGAGGGGGCTCCCGACGGGGTGACAGCGCAGGGCGATGCTCATGAGGAAGCAGCTCTTGGGGCCCGTGCAGCTGAGGCTGGGGGTGGCAAGCAGCTACCCTCAGCGCTTGTGAATGAGGCCCCTGAGGCTCCAGCTGCTTCTCTTGGCAAGGCGATTGGCAGCGCGCACCAGGCAGGCGCCCCTGACGCAGATCGCCTTGACGCTCCGTCTTCGTCGCAGGTTGATCCCTGCGCCCAACTCTTGGGCCGCTTCTGCGTGGACTTTGAGGCCCTTCGGAAGAGAAGGGAGGCCCTGGGCGACGATTACCCTTGTCGCCTGCTGAAGCGTAGGAAGTACTTCGCCACTGATGAGTAAGCCTTCTCCTTTCCCAGCTCCCGATCCTTCTGTTGCTTTTACTGACCCTTGCTCCGCAGGCCCCTTCCAGCTGAGCTTGCGGAGACGGCTGAGGTGCCGTCCCCCTTGGCTTCGCCCCCTCCATCGTCCTCAAGCGCTCCGAGCAGCGGAGCCCTTGTGGTGAGGGCGATCGAAGAGGCGGACCGTCCCGAGGCGCATCGTGGCCCTGCGCACCTCGCGATCCTCTTCCACAGGCCTTCTCATGGCATAGCCAGCCTGCCGTGGGCTTCTCGCCTGGTCATGGACTGCGATTGGCTGAGGCGCTCCCTGCGCTCTTCACCTGGGGATGGGCTGGCTCCAGGTCGGGCTTCTGGCGCGGCGTGCCCGGCCGTCGCGAGGGTGCCAGCCCCCAGCCCGGAGGGGGAGTGCTGATTCGTGGCCCCCGACGCTTGCTTGGGGCAGATGATGGTGTGGAAGACGTGCTCGAGCGCGCTCGAGGGCGTCGCGCTCTCCGCCAAGGATTCCTTCGAAGGGCGGCTGACGCAGTAAGCCTGCTTGGTGAGGAGTTTGCTGATGAAGACGCGCGCCTTGAGGCCGAGGGCCTGCGCCTGGCCGCAGAGAGGCGCGAGCTGGAGGGCGCCATCGCCCTTGCGCGCCGTCAGCGCGATCTTGACAATGCAGAGGCCAAGGCGTCGCTGGTGGCCTCTCGGGAGGCCCGATCTTGGGCCGCTGAGGAGGCCCGGGAAGCAGACCAGCGGTGAAAGGCGGCGAAGGAGCGGGCTCAGGAGCTCCTGGCCTGGTGCCACTCACTGGAGGAGCAGGTGGAGCTGCGCGAGGCAGCCCTCGCGTTGATGAAGGTGGCCTCTGGCGACTCAGCAAAGCTCCAGAAGCGTGAGGAGGCGCTGATGCTGGAAGCTGCCGAACGTACCCGCGAGTACGAGCGTCTGGAGACGAGGGAGCGCTTGGTGACGCAGGCGGAGGATGATGTCGCTGCACAGGAAGCCCGTGTCCTGGAGGAGGTCGGACGTCGGGTGGTGATGGCGCATTTGAACCTTGAGCACGAGTTCGAGGAGAAGTTGGGGTTGATCCGGACCGAGGCTGAAGGCAGGACTGCTGCCTTGAGAGCCAAGCTGGAGGGGGCGACACGGCGGGCCGATGCTTTCCGGGCCACCCTTGAGGTGGCGCAAGGTGAGTTAACCACCTCCCAGGCCGAGGTTCTCCTTCTTCGCCGGCGGGTGGAGGAGGCTGAGGCCGTCGCGCGCCAGAATGCGGATGAGATACATCAGCGGCGGATCCTGGAGCATGAGCACGGCCCCATGCTCACCATGCTCCGGGAGAGAGCCAACACAGCCTTGGGCAACATCTGCGAGGTGGCTGTTGGCGAGCCGCATGTAGTCAACTACGCCGGCAATCTTCAGTTCTTCACTGACGTGGTGACACAGCTGGAGGCGCGGTCGGTCAGGGCTGACAGTTGGTGGAGGAGAGGAGCCGCGCCCTGCTCGGGCGTGCCTTTTCTCGCGTCTTCAGCTATCTCCAGAACATGGATCCCCACGTCGATTTCGACGCCGCCATCGCCCCAGTCCCCCAGGCCGTCCGAGGCGACCTGGCGCACTAGGTGGAAGACAATGTGGATGCTCTTATTAGGGCCTTCGCTTCAGACAACGACGGCGTGGTCGTAGATGCCGACGAGGGCGGTGTGGTGAACGGCCCTGACGCCGCTGGCGGCGACGCGGACAGCGATGGCGAGTTCAGCAATGCCAGCAACGGCCTGGGTGGTGCTCTTGAGGATGCATTGGGGGATTTATCCGACTGATTGTGCATCGTTCCTGCTTCCTTACCCTGCATGAATAGAACTCAGGTATTGGCATGATGGCTGTGAGAGCATTTTGGACGGGGAGCTCCTCATGTAAAACTCGTGTTCATCGTATTAGTAGACGCCACATTGCCCATGCGCCTGCGCCAAGTGGTTGGCTTAAGCGACGCGCTGGTCGGCTAGTTTACCTTTGTCCCGTGCTGGCCCTGAGGTAGCCTGTGGGAGGTTGTGGTGTACCGAGTGTTCCCTGATTGGATCCGTAGGACCTGCAGTAAAACACCCTCCCGAGAGGACGCGGCGGCTTCAGTCTGGGCTGCGTGCAAGCTAGGCCTGACCCGGCTCGCGAGGGGCTCGCGAGGGTCTCACGAGGGGAGGCAGCTGAGGCGAAGCGGTAACCAAAACACGAGAAATTGCTCGAACGAGACTAAGCACCCCTTCCCCCAACACACGCAAATCTCAAATTCGAATCCAACTTGAATCCAGCGGGGGAAAAAGCGACAACCAAAGGGAAAAGCAACGAAAGCAGACAAAAGGCCGCGTCCGGCACCTAATCTAGTCTTGGACGTCTCCTCACTAGCGCGGAGCTAAGTGCTGCCACTGGGCGTGAGAGGGAGCCCCAGGGCCTGAGGCCGGCACCCCTGAGACTCCGGGGCGTGTACAGCCCCACTCATTATTACGTCAGAGTGTCACAGGGCGGCGAGCTTCATAGGTACTGGGCCTTCTTCACAGGTACTGGCCTTGCTTCATATCGCCAGATGAGGGCCCCGCCTTGCGCCACACTCTAGTGCCATCAACGACGACCGGAAACCAGGACGCCGCCGATGGGGTAGAGCAGTCGCCAGCGGTTCCCCCGACGACCACGGATCCTCCGCCAGGGGCAGGCCCTGAGGCACCTCCCCGACAGAGGGCCTACCTCCTAAGAACACCTTGCTCCGAACGCCGCGGTGGTGATGTCGGATCTCGGGCCCTCTCCTGCAGCCCCCTGCGCCCTCCTCCCGAGGGGTAGGAGACTGTGGGAGCGGGGCAGCTGCTCGCTGTGGCGACCTGCACCTCATGCAATCCATGGTTAGCGTATGCCTGCTGCTGAAGAATTAGCGGTACCCGATAATCGTTGCCTCCAGCGTGGCCAGTGGGACCGTCCCGGGGCTCCTGGAAAGGCTTAGCTTCTGGTGCCTCGTCCCCCAGCTTGGGCTGAGGAGCGAGCCTTGTTCGCTCTCGTGAGGGTGTCCTTGGTCCATCATGAGGGGCACGTATTCCTCTAGCACCGTCATCCCGAGGGCCACGCCGTAGTGCTCCGCGTGCCATGCGGTCCTGCCTGACGCGCCCACCGTGGGGTGGCAGCGCGGCTGTCCATTGGGGCCGCGGGTCGCGTCGAGTCCTTCTTCTTCACAGACCGGGAGCGGGGGCGGCGCCGCCGCCGGTCCGGTGCTGAGAGCTTCGCTTGCGTTGGAGTAGCCTTGGAGCCCGCGGGCGCGCGCGGAGCCCCCGCGCGGGCCGCCCTGGGCTTGAGATGGGAGCTGGGTGCAGAAGGGGTGAGCCCCCGAGGCGGCGAAGCCCAGGAGCTCTGCCACCCGCTCCAGCAGCACGTCGCGGCCGCCCTCCAGCAGCCTGCACTGCAGCTGCTCTCGGGGCACCGTGAGCGCGGCCCTCGAGTTCGCCTGCTCCCGGCGGGTGTACGGTGTCGTGGTCGCGGCGTGATTGGAGGCCCTTGCTGCCGACCGCGCCTGCCGTGCTGTGAGAGCTGTCGAAGCCTGTCCGCGTCGCCCGCGGCCCGCAGCACCCTGCGGACCGCGAGCTGCCTGGGGCACGGGGTCGCCCGAGGCGAGCGGCTCTGCACGGGCGGGCCACGCCGCCCATGGATCTGGGTTGCCCGCCTGGTCGCCTGACGTGGTGATGACGATGCAACGGGGCACGACGGTAGAAGGTGGATTCCGGCGCACCCCTACCTGGCGCGCCAAATGTCGGATCTAGGGTTCCGGCAGACCCTTGAGGTTCAAACACTGGGGTGCGCGTGGAGATTTCGCCTCCTACCTACCTGCACCCCTCCGCCTCGCTAAGATCTAAGCTATGGAAAGAACAACACGAGAGACGCAGGGTTTATACTGGTTCGGGCCACCGTTGTGGTGTAATACCCTACTCCAGTGTGTGGTGTGGTGGATTGCCTCTTGGGCTGATGATGAGGAAAAGTACAAGGGAGAACAGCCTCGCGAGGGTCTGCTCTTGGCTGGGGCGATAAACCGCTGGGAGGAGTTCAGTCACCCTCCTCTCTCTCTCTGATTCTCTAATTCTTCATCCCCTCCTCCTGTGGGGGGCTGGTCCTATTTATAGAGGCCCTGGTCCTCTTCCTAAATATCGAGCGGGAAGGGAGCCAACAATGGCGGGCTAATTTGAAGGGGGACAGCTAGTACCAGCTATCCTGACAAAAGTAGTCTTCGCCTGCACAAAGCTCTGGTGGTGACGCCGTCTTGGGCTCCACAATGACCTCCGTCTTGCAGTCCTCCTAGTCTTGGTCTTGTTGCACCGAAATGGAAACCTTTGCCTGATGCCTCGGTACTCCGCGGTTGCGCTTGCTCCCTTTGCACCAAAGAGGAAAGGAGGACACTGCGTGGGCTGGCACCCGCCTGACGCCCTTGGTCGTCATGGCTTGCGTCACGGGCACCTCGTGAGGTACCCCGCCTTGATCTCTCTGCCTCCTCGCGAGCCAGCCTGATGAGGCCGTGCCTGAGGAAGCTCCGCGTCGTCCGCCCCGCGAGGCTTGGCCCCTCGCGAGGGTCTTGGGTATGTGTTGGTGAAGATGGGCCGTATTGGGCCCCCCTTTGAGCCACGCCGCAGGCTGCAGGCAGGCAAGTCTAGGGACCCCCGTTCCCAGAACGCTGACACTGCACTTCAGTCTTGTAGAGGATTATATGCACCCAACTATCTCTTGAATAATCATCAACAATGACAAAGCCATAGAGACAAGCAGTAGTAGCAAGAGTTGAGTAATGAGTGGGACCGAAAAGGTCCATGTGGAGCAGTTGGAAGGGTTGAGTCGTTGTCTTGATTGTCTTCGAGGGATGCTTGGCCCTTGTCATCTTTCCTGCTTCACAGGCACCGCATAAGTGATCCTTCTTGAACTTTACGCCCTCGATGCCTATGACATGCTTCTTCTTTGCAAGGGTGTGCAGGCTCCTCATGCCAGCATGCCCTAGCCTCTGATGCCAGAGCCAGCATTCAGAAGCTTTTGCTAGAAGACATACGGCAAGTTGTGGTCCTGCTGAGAAATCTACCACGTACAAATCATCTTTCCGATACCCTTCAAAGACTAGAGACTTGTCAGATTCCATTAGAACAAGGCAATGATATTTTCCAAACATCACAATCATGCTCAAATCACAAAGCATTGAGACAGACATTAAGTTGAAACCAAGGGATTCAACAAGCATGATTTATCCATGTGTTGATCCCTTGAGATTGCAACTCTACCTAGACCCAATACCTTGCTTTTACCAGTGTCAGCAAATGTGATGTGACTTTTGTCAGATGGACGTAAGGTTGAGTCCATGAGCAGACTTCGCTTGCCAGTCATGTGATTAGTACACCCACTATCAATAATCCATTCTGAAGCAGCTGGTGTCATACCCTACAGTGCAGTTAGGGGGATAGGCTTCACGAAGAGAATTGTGAAGCATAAACATTTGACGAGCAAGTGGATTATGAAAGCTTAGATCGAGGTTAGGACTGATAGGGCAAGTAGCAAGTGACTCAGGAACAAAATACATAATAAGACCATTTGGGCATTTGATCTTGCGCCCAACAAGATGTTTAAGGTCCCCAGCAATAGCTTCAGACGAATTTGATTGTCGGCTGGAGACCTTTCCCTGCAAAAGAGAGTTAATCTTTCTTAGCCACCCACATCTTCATGGGTGGCTTCGAAGCAATGAGTCTAAGTGCAGCATCTGAGAATTTTGGCTTTGGAGCCCTAGCAAAAAGTCTTGCAGGTGGACAATAGTAAGAATAAGCAGAGTAGTTCTTGGTCTTATGAACATGGCGGTTTGATGAAACGCGCTCATATTCATAGGCCTGAATATGGCTTCCCTGCAAAACATTTGCATTAGTGCGACTCAGGTGAGTCCTTTGTCTGTATGAAGCCTTTGGACCATATGAAGCCTGTGGTCTGGGGTTTGTCTTCTTCACTTGTGGTGTCATGATGACATTCACAAGAAGATTCTCCAGCAACCTTTTCGGCACGCAGACTTTCTTCACAGGTGGCCCATTCCTGCAGTTAGTACCAATATACCTGACAAACACTTCACCATGCTGATTCTTAAACAGTTTATAGTTTGCATCAAAGGATTCATCAATTACAATGGGATTAGCACAATTGAAGCCTGATAGGGTGGATCGATCCACTGAGGGTTCCTTTGCGACAACCCATGTGGTTTTTCGGTACTTCTCAGGTTTCCAGTAAGAGCCATCATCATTCATTTTCCTTTGGAACCCAAGACCCTCTTTCCTAGGGTTTCGGTTCAGGATCTGCCTTTTGAGAACATCACATAGTGTCTGATGCCCTTTGAGACTTTTGTACATCCCTGTTTCAAGCAATGTCTTCAACCTTGCATTTCCATCAGCAATAGCAGTGGTATCCTTAGCAGAGGGGTTAGTTACCACATCAACAGTTGAAGATATTGCAATAGTAGCAGCAGTAGAACATCCTGCAACAGAAGTAGCGTTGTCACGCTCAATGCATTTAAGACATGGTGGTTCAAATCCTTCCTGAGCGGGACTGGTCTGTTTGGCGCGAAGTGACTCGTTTTCCTTTTGAAGATCTTCATGAGCCGCTCTCAATTTCTCAAGATCTTGCTTCCTTTGAAGATAATCATAGGAAAGCTTTTCATGAGTTGTTGAGAGCGTTTCATGACGACTTTCAAGTTCCTCATACTTAACATGAAGATTTTTTATGTCTTCAATTAAGGACTGAGATCGAGTCATTTCAGCGTCTAACAGGTCATCGCTTTTGTCTAATAGTCTTTGAATATGTTCCATAGCTTTCTGTTGTTCAGTTGCAATTTTAGCAAGTGTTTTGTAGCTGGGTTTGGAACCACAATCAGAGTCATCTTCACTGGATGTTTGATAGTGAGTAGTGCGTGTGTTTACCTTGGCACCGCGTGCCATGAAGCAGTAGGTGGGAGCGGAGAAGTCCTTGTCATTTGCATTGGTGTCGGTGATGAAGTCATTGTCTTCAGTGTTGAAGATGGACTTGGCAACGTATGTTGTAGCCAGACTCGCAACGCCAGAATCGGACTCCTCCTCAGACTCCACCTCCGCCTCCTCAGAAGCGGACTCCTCCTCTGAATCCATTTCCTTGCCAACAAACGCACGAGCCTTGCCAGATGAGCTCTTCTTGTGTGATGAAGACTTTGAGGAAGACTTGGAAGAAGACTTTGAGTATTTCTTCTTCTTCTTGTCGTCAGAATCATACTCCTTGCTCTTCTTTTTCTTCTTGTTCTCATTGTCCCACTTCGGACACTCA
Source organism: Triticum aestivum (assembly GCF_018294505.1). Taxonomy (NCBI): domain Eukaryota; kingdom Viridiplantae; phylum Streptophyta; class Magnoliopsida; order Poales; family Poaceae; genus Triticum; species Triticum aestivum. The sequence goes on from NC_057797.1 coordinate 123,599,597, forward strand.
GAGATGTAGTGGCCAGGTTTCTTGCACTTGTGGCATGTTCTCTTCTTATAGTCATGAGCAGAAACTTCATCATTCCTTGAGCTTGATCGTGAAGACTTTCTGAAGCCTTTCTTCTTGGTGAATTTTTGGAACTTCTTCACAAGCATAGCAAGCTCCTTTCCAATGTCTTCAGGATCATCAGAACTGCTGTTAGATTCTTCTTCAAGTGAGGAGACAGCTTTTGCCTTCAAGGCACGAGTTCGCCCATAGTTGGGACCGTAGATGTCTCTTTTCTCAGAAAGCTGAAACTCATGTGTGTTGAGCCTCTCAACTATGTCAGACAGATCGAGTGTCTTGAAGTCAGGACGTTCTTGAATCATCAGGGCTAGGGTGTCAAACGAGCTGTCAAGTGATCTCAGGAGTGTCTTGATGACTTCATGATTGGTGATCTCAGTAGCGCCGAGGGCTTGAAGCTCATTTGTGATGTCAGTGATTCAATCAAACGTGAGCTGGACATTCTCATTGTCATTTCTCTTGAAGCGGTTGAAGAGGTTGCGAAGGACACTGATTCTCTGATCTCTCCGGGTTGAGACGCCTTCCTTGACCTTGGAGAGCCAGTCCCAGACTAGCTTAGATGTTTCCAAAGCACTCACAAGGCTATACTGTCCTTTTGTCATATGACCACAGATGATGTTCTTGGCAGTGGAGTCCAGTTGAACAAACTTCTTGACATTAGTAGCGTTGACACCTTCACCGGCCTTGGGAACGCCATTCTTGACGACATACCATAGGTCGACATCAATGGCTTCAAGATGCATGCGCATCTTATTCTTCCAGTAGGGATATTCAGTTCCATCGAAGACTAGGCACGCAACGGAGACTTTGATTATCCCTGCAGTCGACATGGCTAAAACTCCAGGTGGTTAAACCGAATCACAAAGAACAAGGGAGTACCTTGCTCTGATACCAATTGAAAGTGCTAGTGATCGACTAGAGGGGGGGTGAATAGGCGATTTTTATGAAAGTCTTCAAAACATGGAAGTTTCGAAGAAAAACGATACAAATAAACCTATTATCATGCAGCGGAAGGTAGACTACACTAAGCAAGCCATAGTCAAGTATTCAATGAAGTGAAAGCACAACGACTAATAGCAGCTAGGCAGTCTAGATCAGGTAGGAAGATAGTGTGAAGCCAATCAGAACAAGCGGTCACTTAGTGAAGACAAAATATAATGCAATCATACAATGACTTCACTAGAGCCAACAGTAAGTAAAGGAATGGGAAGGATGAAACCAGTGACTCGTTGAAGACAATGATTTGTTGGACCAGTTCCAGTTGCTGTGACAACTGTACTTCTGGTTAGGGAGGCTGAGATTCAACTCAGAAGACCATGTCTTCACCTTATTCCCCTTGAGCTAAGGACACCCAGTCCTCGCCCAATCACTCTGGTAAGTCTTCAAGGTAGACTTCCAAACCTTCACAGACTTCGTTCATCGGCGATCCACAATGACTCTTGGATGCTCAGAACGCGATGCCTAACCGGCTGGAGAATTCACAGTCCTCAAGTGTAATAATTCTTCAGATCACACAGACGGGAAGACTTAAGTGATGCCTAACACCCTTTGGCTCTGGGTATTTAGGGCTTTATCCTCGCGAGGAATTCTCTCTCAAAGGCTTCGAGGTGGGTTGCTCTCAAACGACAAAAGTCGTACACTAACTCTGAGCAGCCAACCGTTTATGGTTGTAGGGGGTGGGCTATTTATAGCCACTAGGCAACCCGACCTGATTTGTCCGAAATCACCCTGGGTCACTAAGGAACTGACGCATGTTCCAACGGTCAGATTTCAAACACACACGGTAACTTTACTTGGGCTACAAGCAAAGCTGGCTTATCCAGCTCTGGATAAGATTTGCTCTCATTGTCTTTGCTCGAAGACATAGGATTTTTGGTTAAGCATCACTTCAGTCATTCTGACTGGTTCACTTGGACCCCACTTAACAGTACGGTGGTTCCTATGACTGAACAAAGAAGAAAAAGAACGACGAAACAACTAAGTCTTTGCGCTCCATAGTCTTCACTCGGTGTCTTCTCTTGTCATAGTCTTTAATGTGACTGTCTTCACATACCACCTTTGACTTCAATGTCTTCATACATTTTTAGGGGTCGTCTCTGTTAGGAAGACCGAATCAATGAGGGATTTCTACCTATGTTATCCTGCAATTCTCACAAACACATTAGTCCCTCAACCAGGTTTGTCGTCAATACTCCAAAACCAACTAGGGGTGGCACTAGATGCACTTACAGGAGTGGGAGAGGAGGCCAAGCAGTTTGATCTTCCGTGCCCTAACTTGGCGACGGAGGACACCTACGGCGACGGCGGAGAAGACAATGTCTGCGGTCGGCGTGAGGACGGCGTCGGTGAGGTCGCGGCAGCTAAGCGCTTCATCGCCGGTGTCGTCGAGGGCTAGCGGTGGCGCTAGGGTTTGTGCGAGGGTGGAAGAAGAGGTAATGACTGGGGTGAGGCGTATATTTATAGGGACAGGGACGGCACAGTGTTATTACAAAGGTACCCCCGGCGGTTCACATCTGAAGGACGCGTGGCTATAATGCAACACATTGGAGGTTGTTCCACATTCCCACGCACGCCTGGATTGTCGTGTGGTCATTCCCACTTCTCCGGATTTCAGGTTGAAGGATTTAGCATTGAAAATAGATTAATGTTTGTCTTTGTGTCTTCTGTTGACAAGGACGCAGAGAAGACATTTTGACAGTGTCAATAGAATGCATATGATTTGGATAGATAGACTTAAGATAGAAGCATAGAGGGGTTAGGGTCCGATCACATTCACTTAGTTCAAAAGATTCAACAAGAAGCCATAGCTATAAGTGAATGATGTAGAGGACAAAAACCAAATCAGTACATTGAAGATAAACATGAAGCCATGTTAACATTGAAGACAAACAGAAAGCGAAGACTTTGCAAATGTAATGCCATGAGTAAAACACTTCAAACAGAAGAATTTGGTGGTGGCGTTACCCACCGTATAGGAAGTATTAGACCCAGACACGACGCACAATTATCGTGGCACTCTGAAGTCAAGTTCCACGTTAATGTATTCACACTCAAAATATAAGTCTTCATTGATTAAAGATATACTTTACTTCGTGTGTTGCACATCTATGTCATCAACATGCTTAAGTGTTAGGATGTGTGCCTGATCACAGGACATTTGAGGATTCCAAGATATTTAGCTCACACCGTAACTTGCAAAACCTCTTCTCATCCAAGGGCTTGGTGAAGATATCTGCCAATAGCTCTTTAGTGTTGACGTGTATGATATCAATATCTTCCTTCATGACATGATCTCTGAGAAAGTGATGACGAATTTCAATGTGCTTTGTCTTCGAGTGCTGAACTGGGTTGTTAGCAATCTTGATGGCGCTCTCGTTGTCGCAGTAGAGTGGTACTTGCTTCAGATGAATTCCATAGTCTTTGAGTGTTTGCTTCATCCATAGAAGCTGCGCGCAGCAAGATCCAGCAGCAATTTATTCAGATTCAGCAGTGGAGAGAGATACATAGTTCTGCTTCTTTGAAGGCCAACATACAACTGATCATCCCAGAAAGTGACATGTGCCTGATGTAGACTTGCGATCCACTTTGTCACCAGCATAATCAGCATCCGAGAATCCAACTAGATCAAACTCTGAGCCCATTAGATACCATAATCCTAGAGTTGGGGTGTGAGCCAAATATCGAAGAATTCGCTTCACAGCTAAGTGATGCGATTCCTTTGGTGCCGCTTGCAACCGGGCACACATGCAAACACTAAGCATGATATCTGGCCTAGATGCACATAAATAAAGCAAAGAACCAATCATGGAGTGGTATACCTTTTGATCAAACTCTTTACCATTGTCGTCGGGACCCAGATGGTGGTTAGCTGGCATTGGCGTCGTGTAGCCTTTGCAGTCTTGCATTCCAAATTTCTTCAGGCAATCTTTGAGGTACTTCTCTTGAGATATGAAGATGTCGTTGCGTTGCTGTCGTATTTGAAGGCCAAAGAAGAATTTCAACTCTCCCATCATGGACATCTGATATTGCTCTTGCATCATGTATCCAAACTCATCACTGTATTTCTGATTAGTGCATCCGAAGATAATGTCATCCACATATATTTGGCACACAAATAGTTCACCATCATATGTCTTCGCGAAGAGAGTGGGATCCAGGGAACCAGGTTTGAAGCCTTTGCTCTTTAGAAAGTCTTTGAGTGTGTCATACCAAGCTCGAGGGGCTTGTTTAAGGCCATACAGTGCCTTGTTGAGCTTGTAAACCATGTCAGGATGTTTTGGATCTTCAAAGCCAGGCGGTTGTGCAACATACACTTCTTCTTCAATCTTGCCATTGAGAAAAGCGCTCTTCACATCCATGTGATGCAGAAGAATGTTATGATGATTTGCATAGGCCAGCAGTATGCGTATAGCTTAAAGCCTAGCCACAGGAGCAAATGTTTCATCGAAGTCAATTCCTTCAACTTGAGTTTATCCTTGAGCGATGAGACGAGCTTTGTTTCTGACAACTTGACCATGCTCATCTTGCTTGTTGCGATATATCCATTTAGTGCCTATGATATTGTGCTTACGAGGATCAGGACGCTTGACCAGTTCCCATACATTATTCAACTCAAATTGTTGAAGCTCTTCTTGCATAGCTTGAATCCATTCAGGTTCCATGAAGGCTTCATCAACTTTCTTCGGTTTAGATATTGAGACAAATGCGAAGTGTCCACAAAAATTTGCTAGTTGTGTTGCCCTTGAACGAGTGAGTGGACCTGGTGCATTGATGATGTCAATTATTCTCTCAATCTGTACTTCATTTGCAACACGAGGATGAACAGGACGAAGATTTTGCTCTTGCTGATCATTGTCATCGTTAGAAGGATTGTCTTCAGGCTGAGCATTGTCTTCAGGTTGATCAGGCGCAGAGATGATGAGTTCCTCTTCAGGCTGAGCTTCAGACGGTATGATTTCTCCAGTTCCATAAGCTTGATGGTTTCACTGGATGGAACCTCATCTAGCACATTTGGTAGGTGCTCTCTTTGCGAACCGTTAGTCTCATCGAACTGCACATCCACAGTTTCAACCACTTTATAGTGAAAGAGGTTGAATACTCTGTAGGAGTGCGAATCCTTTCCGTATCCAAGCATACAACCTTCATGTGCTTTCGGTGCAAATTTTGAAGTGTGATGTGGATCCTTGATCCAGCACTTGGCACCAAATACTCTGAAGTAACTGACATTTGGCTTCTTACCAGTGAGGAGCTCATAGGATGTTTTGTTCAGAAGCTTGTGAAGATAAACACGGTTGATGATATGGCATGAAGTGTCAATGGCTTCAGGCCAGAACTTTCTTGGAGTCTTGTATTCATCGAGCATCGTCCGGGCCATCTCAATAAGTGTTCTGTTCTTGCGTTCCACGACGCCATTCTGTTGCGGTGTGTACGGAACTTAGAATTCATGAGTGATGCCCAAATGTCGAGGCCAGTGTTCTTGAATTCAGTGCCATTATCACTTCTTATGTGCTTGATCTTGATGCCATAGTTGTTCATGGCTCGATTGGCGAAGCGTCTGAAGACATCTTGCACTTCAGTCTTGTAGAGGATTATATGCACCCAAGTATATCTTGAATAATCATCAACAATGACGAAGCCATAGAGATAAGCAATAGTAGTAAGAGTTGAGTAGTGAGTAGGACCGAAGAGGTCCATGTGTAGCAGTTCGAAGGGTTGAGTCATTGTCATGATTGTCTTCGAGGGATGCTTGGCCCTTGTCATCTTTCCAGCTTCACAGGCACCGCATAGGTGATCCTTCTTGAACTTGACGCCCTCGATGCCTATGACATGCTTCTTCTTTGCAAGAGTGTGCAAGTTCCTCATGCCAGCATGCCCTAGCCTCCGATGCCAGAGCCAGCATTCTGAAGCTTTTGCTAGAAGACATACGGCAAGCTGTGGTCCTGCTGAGAAATCTACCACGTACAAATCATCTTTCCGATACCCTTCAAAGATTAGAGACTTGTCAGATTCCATTAGAACAAGGCAACGATATTTTCCAAATATCACAATCATGTTCAAATCGCAAAGCATTGAGAACGACATTAAGTTGAAACCAAGGGATTCAACAAGCATCACTTTATCCATGTGTTGATCCCTTGAGATTGCAACTCTACCTAGACCCAATACCTTGCTTTTACCAATATCAGCAAATGTGATGTGACTCTTGTTAGATGGACGTAAAGTTGAGTCCATGAGAAGACTTCGCTTGCCAATCATGTGATTAGTACACCCACTATCAATAATCCATTTTGAAGTAGCTGGTGTCATACCCTACAGTGCAGTTAGGGGGATAGGCTTCACGAAGAGAATTATGAAGCATAAACATTTGACGAGCAAGTGGATTATGAAAGCTTAGATCGAGGTTAGGACTGATAGGGCAAGTAGCAAGCGACTCAGGAACAAAATACATAATAAGACCATTTGGGCATTTGATCTTGCGCCCTACAAGATGTTTAAGGTCCCCAGCAATAGCTTCAGACACATTTGATTTTCGGCTGGAGACCTTTCCCTGCAAAAGAGAGTTAAGATTTCTTAGCCACCCACATATTCAAGGGTGGCTTCGAAGCAATGAGTCTAAGTGCAGCATCTGAGAACTTTGGCTTTGGAGCCCTAGCAAGTAGTCTTGCAGGAGGACAATAGTACTCATAAGAATAAGCAGAGTAGTTCTTGGTCTTATGAACATGGTGGTTTGATGAAACACGCTCATATTCATAGGCCTGAGTATGGTTTCCCTGCAAAACATTTGCGTTAGTGTGACTCAGGTGAGTCCTTTGTCTGTATGAAGCCTTTGGACCATATGAAGCTTGTGGTCTAGGGTTTGTCTTCTTCACTTGTGGCATCATGACGACATTCACAGGAAGATTCTCCAAACACTTTTTCGGCACCCAGACTTTCTTCATAGGTGGCCCATTCCTGCAGTTAGTACCAATATACCTGGCAAACACTTCACCATTCAGATTTTTAAATAGTTTATAGTTTGCATCAAAGGATTCATCAATAACAATGGGATTAGCACAAGTGAAGCCAGATAGGGTGGATGGATCCACTGAAGGTTCCTTTGCAGCAACCCATGTGGTTTTGGGGTACTGCTCAGGTTTCCAGTAAGAGCCATCAGCATTCATTTTCCTTTCGAACCCAACACCCTCTTTCCTAGGGTTTCGGTTCAGGATCTGCCTTTTGAGGACATCACATAGTGTCTGATGCCCTTTAAGACTTTTGTACATCCCTGTTTCAAGCATTGTCTTCAACCTAGCATTTTCATCAGCAATAGCAGTGGTATCCTCAGCAGAGGGGTTAGTTACCACATCAACAGTTGAAGATATTGCAATAGTAGCAGCAGTAGAACATCCAGCAACAGAAGTAGCGTTGTCACGCTCAATGCATTTAAGACATGGTGGTTCAAATCCTTCCTGAGTGGAACTGATCTGTTTGGCGCGAAGTGACTCATTTTCTTTTTGAAGATCTTCATGTGCCGCTCTCAATTTCTCAAGATCTTGCTTCCTTTGAAGATAATCATAGGAAAGCTTTTCATGAGTTGTTGAGAGCGTTTCATGAAGACTTTCAAGTTCCTCATACTTAAGATGAAGATTTTTTATGTCTTCAATTAAGGACTGAGATCGAGTCATTTCAGCGTCTACCAGATCATCGCTTTTGTCTAACAGTTTTCGAATATGTTCCATAGCTTTCTGTTGTTCAGTTGCAATTTTAGCAAGTGTTTTGTAGCTGGGTTTGGAACCACAATCAGAGTCATCTTCACTGGATGTTTGATAGTGAGTGGTGCGTGTGTTTACCTTGGCGCCGCGTGCCATGAAGCAGTAGGTGGGAGCAGAGTAGTCCTTGTCATTTGCATCGGCATTGGTGATGAAGTCATTGTCTTCAGTGTTGAAGATGGACTTGGAAACGTATGTTGTAGCCAGACTTGCAACGCCAGAATCAGACTCCTCCTCAGACTCCACCTCCGCCTCCTTAGAAGTGGACTCCTCCTCTGAATCCATTTCCTTGCCAACAAACGCACAAGCCTTGCCAGATGAGCTCTTCTTGTGTGATGAAGACTTTGCGGAAGACTTGGAAGAAGACTTTGAGTATTTCTTCTTCTTCTTGTCGTCAGAATCATACTCCTTGCTCTTCTTCTTCTTGTTGTTCTCATTGTCCCACTGCAGACACTCAGAGATGTAGTGGCCAGGTTTCTTGCACTTGTGGCATGTTCTCTTCTTGTAGTCATGAGCAGAAGCTTCATCATTCCTTGAGCTTGGTCGTGAAGACTTTCTTAAGCCCTTCTTCTTGGTGAATTTTTGGAACTTCTTCACAAGCATAGCAAGCTCATTTCCAATGTCTTCAGGATCATCAGAACTGCTGTCAGATTCTTCTTCAGATGAGGAGACAGCTTTTGCCTTCAAATCACGAGTTCGCCCATAGTTGGGACCATAGATGTCTTTTTTCTCAGAAAGTTGAAACTCATGTGTGTTGAGCCTTTCAAGTATGTCAGACGGAACGAGTGTCTTGAAGTCGGGGCATTCTTGAATCATCAGTGCTAGGGTGTCAAACGAGCTATCAAGTGATCTCTGGAGTGTATTGACGACTTCATGCTTGGTGATCTCAGTAGCGCCGAGGGCTTGAAGATCATTTGTGATATCAGTGAGTCGATCAAACGTGAGTTGAACATTCTCATTGTCGTTTCTCTTGAAGCGGTTGAAGAGGTTGCGAAGGACACTGATTCTTTGATCTCTCTGGGTTGAGACTCCTTCGTTGACCTTGGACAGCCAGTCCCAGACTAGCTTAGATGTTTCCAGAGCACTCACACGGCCATACTGTCCTTTGGTCAGATGACCACAGATGATGTTCTTGGCCGTGGAGTCCAGTTGAATGAACTTCTTGACATCAGCAGCGGTGACACCTTCACCGGCCTTGGGGACGCCATTCTTGACGACATACCAGAGGTCGACATCTTATTCTTCCAGTAGGGATATTCAGTTCCATCGAAGACTGGGCACGCAGCGGAGACCTTGATTATCCCTGCAGTCGATATAGCTAAAACTCCAGGTGGTTAAACCGAATCACACAGAACAAGGGAGTACCTTGCTCTTATACCAATTGAAAGTGCTAGTGATCGACTAGGGGGAGGGTGAATAGGCGATTTTTACGAAAGTCTTCAAAACATGGAAGTTTCGAAGACAAACGATAGAAATAAACCTATTACCATGCAGCGGAAGGTAGACTACACTAGACAAGCCATAGTCAGGTATTCAATGAAGTGAAGGCACAATGACTAATAGCAACTAGGAAGTATGGATCAGGTTGGAAGATAGTATGAAACCAATCAGAACAAGTAGTCACTCAGTGAAGACAAAAGGTAATACAAACAGGCAATGACTTCACAAGTACCAACTGTAATTAAAGAGATGGGAAGGATAGAACCAGTGGCTCGTTGAAGACTATGATTTGTTGGACCAGTTCCAGTTGCTGTGACAACTGTACGTCTGGTTAGGGAGGCTGAGATTCAACTCAGAAGACCGTGTCTTCACCTTATTCCCCTTGAGCTAAGGACACCCAGTCCTCGCCCAATCACTTTGGTAAGTCTTCAAGGTAGACTTCCAAACCTTCACGGACTTCATTCACCGGCGATCCATAATGACTCTTGGATGCTCAGAACGCGACGCCTAACCGGTTGGAGGATACATAGTCCTCAAGTGTAATAAGTCTGCAGATCACACAGACAGGAAGACTTCAGTGATGCCTAACACTCTTTGGCTCTGGGTATTTAGGGCTTTATCCTCGCAAGGAATTCTCTCTGAAAGGCTTCGAGGTGGGTTGCTCTCAAACGACAAAAGCCGTATACTGACTCTGAGCAGCCAGCCATTTATGGTTGTAGGGGGTGGGGTATTTATAGCCACTAGGCAACCCGACCTGATTTGTCCGAAATGACCCTGGGTCACTAAGGAACTGACACGTGTTCCAACGGTCAGATTTCAAACACACACGGCAACTTTACTTGGGCTACAAGCAAAGCTGACTTATCCAGCTCTGGATAAGATTTGCTCTCATTGTCTTCGCTCGAAGACATAGGATTTTGGTGAAGCATAACTTCAGTCATTCTGACTGGTTCACTTGGACCCCACTTAACAGTATGGTGATTCCTATGACTCAACAAAGAATAAAAAGAACGATGAAACAACTAAGTCTTCGCGCTCCATAGTCTTCACGCAGTGTCTTCTCTTGTCATAGTCTTCAATGTGAATGTCTTCACATACCACCTTTGACTTCAATGTCTTCATACATTTTTAGGGGTCATCTCTGGTAGGTAAACCGAATCAATGAGGGACTTCTACCTGTGTTATCTTGCAATTCTCACAAACACATTAGTCCCTCAACCAGGTTTGTCGTCAATACTCCAAAACTAACTAGGGGTGGCACTAGATGCACTTACAATTCATTTTCCTCTCGAACCCAACACCCTCTTTCCTAGGGTTTCGGTTCAGAATCTATTTCTTGAGGACATCGCATAGTGTCTGATGCCCTTTGAGACTTTTGTACATCCCTGTTTCAAGCAATGTCTTCAACCTCGCATTCTCATCAGCAATAGTAGTGGTATCCTCATAAGAAGGGTTAGTTTCCACATCAGAAGTTGAAGACATAGCAACAATAGCAGCAGTAGAACATTCAGCAACAGAGACAACATTATCACGCTCAAGGCATTTTAAACATGGTGGATCAAAGTCTTACTGAGCGGAATTGATCGGTTGATCACGGAGTGACTCGTTCTCCTTTTTAAGATCTTCATGAGCCGATCTCAAGTTCTCAAGCTCTTGCTTCCTTTGAAGATAATCATAGTAGAGCTTTTCATGAGTGGTTGAGAGCGTTTCATGACGACTTTCTAGTTCTTCGTACTTAACGTGAAGATTTTTAATGTCTTCAATTAAGGACTGAGTTCGAGTCATTTCCGCGTCCAACAAGTCATCGCTTTTGTCTAGAAACTTTTGAATATGTTCCATAGCATTTTTTTGTTCTGTTGCAATTTTAGCAAGTGTTTTGTAGCTAGGTTTAGATTCACATTCAAATTCATCTTCACTTGATGTTTGAAAGGAAGCATCGTATGAGTTTACCTTAGCACCGCGTGCCATGAAGCAGTAGGTGGGAGCAGAGTCATCCTCATCATCAGCATCGGCGTTGGTGACGAGGCCATTTTCTTCAGTGTTGAAGATGGACTTGGTGACATATGCTGAAGCTAGAGCCAGGTTTGCCATGCCTGAATCAGACTCCTCCTTAGACTCCACCTCCACCTCCTCTGAAGCAGACTCCTCCTCTGAATCCATCTCCTTGCCAACAAACGCACGAGCCTTGCTTGATGAGCTCTTCTTGTGTGATGAAGACTTAGATGAAGATTTTGATGAAGACTTTGAGGATTTCTTCTTCTTCTTGTCATCGGAATCATATTCTTTGTTCTTCTTCTTCTTCTTGGTCTCATTGTCCCATTGAGGACACTCAGAGATGTAGTGACCAGGTTTCTTGCATTTGTGGCATGTTCTCTTCTTATAGTCACGAGAGGAAGCTTCATCATTTCTTGAGCTGGATCTTGAAGACTTTTTGAAGCCCTTTTCTTGGTGAACTTCTGGAAATTCTTCACAAGCATAGAGAGCTCCTTTCCAATGTCTTCAGGATCCTCAGAACTGCAGTCAGATTCTTCTTCAGATGAGGAAACAACTTTAGCCTTCAAAGCGCGAGTTAGGCCATAGTTGGGACCATAGATATCTCTTTTCTCTGATAACTGGAACTCATGTGTGTTGAGCCTCTCAAGTATGTCAGACGGATTGAGAGTCGTGAAGTCAGGGCATTCTTGAATCATCAGGGACAGGGTGTCAAATGAGCTGTCAAGTGATCTCAGGAGCTTCTTGACGATTTCATGCTTGGTGATCTCAGTGGTGCCAAGTGCGCGAAGCTCATTTGTGATATCAGTGAGGCGATCAAACATGAGCTAGACATTCTCATTGTCGTTTCTCTTGAAGCGGTTGAAGAGCTTGCGAAGAACATCAATCCTTGTCTCTCTCTGGGTTGAGACGCCTTCGTTGACCTTGGAGAGCCAGTCCCAGACTAGCTTCGCAGTTTCTAGTGCACTCACACGGCCGTACTGTCCTTTGGTAAGGTGACCACAGATGATGTTCTTTGCGGTCGAGTCCAGTTGAATGAACCTCTTGACATCAGCAGCGGTGACACCTTCACCGACCTTGGGAACGCCGTTCTTGACGACATACCAGAGTTCGACGTCAATGGCTTCAAGATGCATACGCATCTTATTCTTCCAGTAGGGGTAATCAGTGCCATCGAACACAGGGCATGCAGCAGAGATCTTGATTATCCCTGCAGTCGACATAGCTAAAACTCCAGGTGGTTAAACCGAATCACATAGAACAAGGGAGCACCAGGCTCTGATACCAATTGAAAGTGCTAGTTATCGACTAGAAGGGGGTGAATAGGCGATTTTTATGAAAGTCTTCATGACATGGAGGTTTTGAAGACAAACAGTGGAAATGAACCTATTGATATGCAGCGGAAGGTAGACTACACTAGACAAGCCATAGTCAAGTAAGTAATGAAATGAAAGCACGAAGACTATCAGCAGCTAGGTAGTATGGATCAGGATGGAAGATAGTATGAAGCCAAACAAGAATAGTCTTCACACAGTTAAGACAATCAGATCATGCAAGTAGGCAATAACTTCACGAAGACAAACTGTAAAGTAAAGAGATGGGAAGGATAGAACCAGTTGCTTGGAGAGGACAAGGATTTGGTAGACCAGTTCCACTTGCTGTGACAACTGTACATCTGGTTAGGGAGGTTGAGATTCAACTCAGAAGACTGCGTCTTCACCTTATTCCCCTTGAGCTAAGAACACACAGTCCTCGCCCTATCACTCTGGTAAGTCTTCAAGGTAGACTTCCAAACCTTCATAGACTTCGTTCACCGGCAATCCACAATGAATCTTGGATGCTTAGAACGCGACACCTAACCGGCTCGGGGATTCACAGTCCTAAAGTGTAACAAGTCTTCAGATCACGTGGACAGAAAGACTTCAATGATGCCTAACACTCTTTGCCTCCGGGTGTTTTGGGATTTGTCTTCGCAAGGATCTCTCTCTCAAATGCTTCGGAGGTGGGTTACTCTCAAGCGACAAAAACCATGCACTAACTCTGAGCAGCCACCAATTTATGGTGTAGGGAGTGGGCTATTTATAGCCAGGAGGCAACCCAACCTGATTTGTCTGAAATGACCCTGGGTCACTAAGGAACTAACACATGTCCAATGGTTAGATTTCAAACACACACGATAGCTTGACTTGGGTTACAAGTAAAGCTGACTCATCCATCTCTGGATAGGATTTGCTCTCATTGTCTTCGCTCGAAGACATAGGATTTGGTTGAGCATCACTTTAGTCACTATGACTTTGTTCACTTGGACCCCACTTAACAGTACGGTGGTTCCTATGACTCAATAAAGAAGAAAAGGAAACTACAAAAAAACTATGTCTTCGCACTCCATAGCCTTCATGTGAATGTCTTCTCATGTCATAATCTTCACTGTGAGTATCTTCACAGACCACCATTGTCTTCAATGTCTTCGCACATTTTTAGGGGTCATCTCTGGTAGGTAAAACGAATTAATATGGGACTATTACCTGTGTTATCCTGCAATTCTCGCAAACACATTAGTCCCTCAACCAAGTTTGTCGTCAATACTCCAAAACCAACTAAGGGTGGCACAAGATGCACTTACAATTACATCGAATAGATCTCCAACAACATCGAGGAGAACATGGTATTGAGAATCAAAGAGAGAGAAGAAGCCATCTAGCTACTAGCTATGGACCCGTAGGTCTGAAGTAAAGTACTCATGCTTCATCGGAAGGGCAATGGTGTTGATGTAGAAGCCCTCCGTGATCGAATCCCCCTCCGGTAGGACGCCGGAAAAGGCCCCTAGATGGGATCTCATGGGTACAGAAGGTTGTGGCGGTGGAAAAGTATTTTCATGGCTCTCCTGGTTGGTTTGCGGGTATATGGGAATATATAGGCGAAGAAACTAGGTCAGGAGGTGCACGAGGAGCCCACAAGGGTGGGGGCGCACCCTACACCCCTGGGCATGCCGTCCGTCCTAGTGGCCGCCTCGTGGCTCCTCCGACTTCATCTCCAAGTCTTCTGGTCCAAGAAAAATCATCGCAAAAGTTTTATTCCGTTTGGTATTCCTCGAGCACCCGCTGAAGGAAATATGCCCTAGAGGCAATAATAAAGTTATTATTTATTTCCTTATTTCATGATAAATTTTTATTATTCATGCTAGAATTGTATTAACCGGAAACTTAGTACATGTGTGAATACATACACAAAACAAAGTGTCCATGGTATGCCTCTACTTGACTAGTTCGTTTATCAAAGATGGTTATGTTTCCTGACCATAGACATGTGTTGTCATTTGATGAATGGGATCACATCATTAGGAGAATGATGTGATGGACAAGACCCATTTGTTAGCTTAGCATTATGATCATTACAGTTTCATTGCTACTGCTTTCTTCATGACTTATACATGTTCCTCAGACTATGAGATTATGCAACTCACGTATACCGGAGGAACACCTTGTGTGCTATCAAATGTCACAACATAACTGGGTGATTATAAAGATGCTCTACAGGTGTCTCCGATGGTGTTTGTTGAGTTGGCATAGATCGATATTAGGATTTGTCACTCCGTGTATCGGAGAGGTATCTATGGGCCCTCTCGGTGATGCACATCACTATAAGCCTTGCAAGCATTGTGAATAATGAGTTAGTTGTGGGATGATGCATTACAGAACGAGTAAAGAGACTTGCCGGTAACGAGATTGAACTAGGTATTGAGATACCGATGATCGAATCTCGGGCAAGTAACATACCGATAACAAAGGGAACAACGTATGTTGTTATGCGATTTGACCGATAAATATCTTTGTATAATATGTAGGAACCAATATGAGCATCCAGGTTCCGCTATTGGTTATTGATTGGAAATGAGTCTCGGTCATGTCTACATAATTCTCGAACCCATAGGGTCTGCATGCTTAACGTTCTCTGACGATTTGTATTATGAGTTATGTGATTTGATGACCGAAGTTTGTTCGAAGTCCCGGATGAGATCGGGGACATGACAAGGGGTCTCGAAATGGTTGAGACGTAAAGATCGATATATTGGAAGGCTATATTCGGACATCGGAAAGGTTCCGAATGATTCGGGTATTTTTCGGAGTACTGGAGAGTTACAGGAATTCGTATTGGGCTCTAATGGGTCATACGGGAAAGGAGAGAAAGGGCTCAAGGGTGGCCACGCCCCTCCCCATGGACCGGTCCAAATTGGACTAGGGAAAGGGGGTGCCCCCTTCTGAAAGGATCGAGAAGAGGTGTCTAGAGGCGGGGGGGGTGATTAGACACTAAGTACCAAAAGTTGCAGTTTTTTATTTCTTTAAGTTGAAGTGGAGTTTTGGCACAAGTTTAACAAGCACAATACATATCAAGCAAGCATGCAAAGAGTATATGAGCGGCAGAAAGTAAAGCATGCAACTTGCAAGAATGTAAAAGGATGGGATTGGAGTGTGCAAACGCAATTTGGAGACACGAAGATTTTTGAGACGTGGTTCCGATGGGTGGTGCTATCGTACATCCACGTTGTTGGAGACTTCAACCCACAAAGGGTAACGGCTGCGCGAGTCCACGGAGGGCTCCACCCACGAAGGGTCCACGAAGAAGCAACCTTGTCTATCCCACCATGGTCGTCGCCCACGAAGGACTTGCCTCACTAGCGGTAGATCTTCACGAAGTAGGCGATCTCCTTGCCCTTACAAACTCCTTGGTTCAACTCCACAATCTTGTCGGAGGCTCCCAAGTGACACCTAGCCAATCTAGGAGACACCACTCTCCAAGAAGTAACAAATGGTGTGTTGATGATGAACTCCTTGCTCTTGTGCTTCAAATGATAGTCTCCCCAACACTCAACTCTCTCTCACAGGATATGGATTTTGTGGAAAGAAGATTTGAGTGGAAAGCAACTTGGGAAGGCTAGAGATCAAGATTCATATGGTAGGAATGGAATATCTTGGCCTCAACACAAGTGTAGGTGGTTCTCTCTTAGAAAATGTATGTTGGAAGTGTAGGTTCGTTCTGATGGCTCTCTCCACGAATGAAGAGGAGGCGGAGGGGTATATATTGCCTCGACATAAAATCTAACCGTTACACCCAACTTGCCAATCTCGGTGGGACCGAATTGATAAACTCGGTTGGACCGATTCAGCAAATCTAGTGACCGTTAGGATTTTTGATGGGACCGACATGCAACGTGGTAGGACCGATATGGTTAGGGTTAGGGCATAACGTAATCTCGGTGAGACCGATTACACAAACTCGGTGAGACCGATTTTGGTAATAAGCTAACCAGAGAGTTGGTCAGGTAAACTCGGTGGGACCGATTCGCTCATTTCGGTGAGACCGAAATGTTACGAAAAGGAAAGAGAGAGTTTACATTGCAATCTCGGTAGGACCAATTGCGCAAACTCGGTGAGACCGATTTTGGTAATAGATCCATACAGAGAGATTGCAATCCCATCTCGGTGAGACCGAGATCCCTATCGGTGAGGCCGATTTGCCTAGGGTTTGTGGCAGTGGCTATGACATCTAAACTCGGTGGCGCCGGATAGAAAGAATCGCTGGGGCCGAGTTTGACTTTTGGTTTAGGTCATATGTGGATGTGAGAAAGTAGTTGAGGGCTTTGGAGCATATTACTAAGCACTTTGAGCAAGAGCCTCATTAAGAAACACCTCATCCCTCCTTGATAGTATTGGCTTTTCCTATAGACTCAATGTGATCTTGGATCACTAAAATAGAAAATGTAGAGTCTTAAGCTTGGAGCTTGATCCAATCCTTTTGTCCTTAGCATCTTGAAGGGGTTCCACATCCTCTAGTCCATGCCACTTCATTGTTGAACTTATCTGAAACATACTAGGTAAAAGTGTTAGTCCAACAAGAGATATGTTGACATTAATTACCAAAACCACCTAGGGAGCACTTGTGCTTTCAATCTTCCCCTTTTTGGTAATTGATGACAACATACATCAAAGATTTTGATAAAGATATAGAGAATAGTAAGTAAAGCTTTGGAAAGACATGTAACATGCATAGGCTCCCCCTACATGTATGCAATCATGTGAATATGGTCTTGAGTTGGCTTAGGATAGTATGTACATCAGCAAGAATTTCTCATACACATGACTGTGATGCATATACTTACCTTGTGGTCTTGAGTTGGCTTAGGATAGGATGAACCTGCGTAAACAAGGTTAGATAACACATATACACCTACTGGCCAGAGCAAACAAAAGAAACCACAAGAGTACCAAGACTGGGATGACATGTAGAGTGAGTACTAAGTACCACATTGGATATAGACATGTCCCCAAAGGTAAAGATGTGCAATAAATTCAAGGATTTCCTTCCCTTAGATGTCTTGCTCCCCCTGAATCTAGCATAGGATACTGGGAGAAGATAGGGAACAGAAAATCAGAGCTCAAAGGAAATAAACAGAGCTAATGCAAACGAGCAAATATGAACATGTGTTTCCCCTCTTGAAGACATGTGACTTCTCTCCTCTTGAACACCAAGCATCTGTGGCCGTTGATGATTACTCTTTCTTCCCTTAGGTATTCTCTCCCCCTATAGATATGATTAAGCTTTGATGTGATCTCTCTTTCCCCCTTTGACATCAATTTCCAAGAAGGGTTCTTCTGGATTTTTGTCCTGATGGGTTTGGTCCTTGAGTCACAGAACGAAGAAGCAAGTTGAATGGGATGCTGGTCGAGGACAAGATTCATTGAGTGGAGCTGGATCAAAAAGAATGTAGAAACAAGTGGCAAGATGTCTTTCCTGTAGTGAAATCGGTGACACCGAGTTGTATGGTTCGGTTGTACCGAGAGGATTCGGTTGGACCGAAAGCATCAGACCGGTGAGACCGAGTTCATCGTAGAGAAAACACTTGTCACCTCAGCTCACTAGACAAGTAAGATCTCACAAGGATTTTCAAGGAATTAACTGAAAGATTTGCAATGAATTGGATGCAAGGAATGCAGAAAAGAGAAGAAACTAAAAAGGAGTCTAGATGAAGTTGGAAACAAATATGCATGAGACAAATGCAAGAGCACAGAAAAGAACACAAGAGAACTTCATCTAGAATTGGTCGGCGACAAAGTCACCTATGTTAGAGTATATTGACTTAGGAGTCAAGTGAGATCACTTGATCATAGGTCATACTCATCGTTTAAGCTCAAAATGGGGTTACCATTTTTCGTTTAAGCTTTTTGATGTATTCACATCTTGTCGAGTTGCTTTGACTCATGACTTGGAGTAAAGCTTCTCTAAGATGGAATAACATACCTTGGGTGGTGGTGTTGATCATGATCATGTAGTTGAACTTGTGTGGGTTGCTCAAGGTTGATGTAGCTCATCAAGAGTTGGGAGCACCACTTAGAGTTTGAGTTCATCTACCTACATGGGTTAGTTTTTGCAAGGAAGAGCACTTGTGTATCCAAAATGACAATCATGAAATTCAACATAGAATTTGTCAAAGGATATGTTTGAATGGTTGCGTGCTTCCTTGTCTTCATCCACCATTGTGTAGAGGCTTGGTGATATAGAAATTGCTCAAGATGTGAGTGAGTTTCAATCTCATAGATTTAGATTCATCCAAGTACCTACACGAGTTAGATAACATGCAAGGTGCAAATATATCCAAGACATAAGATAGTCAACATAAGAGAAATATCAAGGATTAGTCATAGGCTCATGCCTTGCATGTATCAAATGGAGTTCCTACTCCAAGTTTGAAGCATCAATGGTGTTCAATTCACCTCTTAACCTGCAAAACACTTTCTCATCAAGTGGTTTCGTGAATATATCAGCTAACTACTTTTTGTGCGAACATGCTTAAGATTAATGTCCCCTTTGGCAACATGATCTCGAATGAAATGATGACGAACTTCAATATGCTTAGTTCGAGAATGTTGCACGGGATTGTGAGCAATCTTAATAGCACTTTCATTGTCACAAAGTAATGGAACATGTTTCACAGATATCCCCTAATCTTTAAGAGTTTGGGTCATCCAAAGTAATTGAGACCAACATGATCTAGCGGCAATGTATTCCGCTTCGGCGGTGGATAAGGATACCGAGTTTTGTTTCTTGGAAGACCAAGACACAAGAGATCTACCAAGAAATTGACAAGTACCCAAAGTGGACTTTCTATCAACCTTGCCACCGGCATAGTCCGAGTCGGAGTAGCCAACAAGATTAAAGGAGGCCCTCTTTGGATACCAAATGCCAAAATTTGGTGTATGGATTAAGTATCTCACTATCCTTTTCACGGCCTTAAGATGACATTCTTTAGGAGCGGCTTGATATCGTGCACACATGCACACACTTAGCATAATATCGAGACGTGAAGCACATAGATATAGCAATGAACCAATCATAGAGCGATAAACCTTTTGATCAACCGGTTCATCATCTTTGGTTAAATCAAGATGTCCACTGGTAGGCATGGGTGTAGTCATACCTTTGCATTCTTTCATATTGAACTTCTTTAATAAGTCCTTGGTGTACTTCGTTTGAGAGACAAAGGTACCTTCCTTAGTTTGCTTGATTTGCAAACTAAGAAAGAATTTGAGTTCACTCATCATCGACATCTCAAACTTCTCCGACATTAGCTTTCCAAACTTTTCACTAAAATGAGGGTTAGTTGATCCAAATATAATATCATCGACATAAATTTGGCACACAAATAGTTCTCCATTAACCCTTTTAGTAAAAAGAGTAGAATCTATTTTTCCAATTTCAAAGCCTTTTTCAATAAGGAACTTGGTCAAGCATTTATACCATGCTCTAGGAGCTTGTTTAAGACCATAAAGAGCTTTGTGAAGTTTGTAAACATGATTAGGTTTCTTAGGATTGACAAATCCGAGAGGTTGCTTAACATAAACTTCCTCCTCTATTTCACCATTTAGAAAAGCACTTTTAATGTCCATTTGGTACAAGGTGATATCATGATGATTAGCATAGGCAAGTAAGATGCGAATGGACTCAAGTCTAGCAACGGGGGCATATGTCTCACCATAGTCCATACCTTTGACTTGAGTGTAGCCTTGGGTGACGAGACATGCTTTGTTGCGAACTACTTGTCCATCTTCATCTTGCTTGTTGCGAAACACCCATTTGGTACCGATGATGTTGTGGTTGTTGTCGGGCTTCTCAACTAATGTCCAAACTTGATTTCTCTCAAAGTTGTGTAGCTCTTCATGCATGGCATTTATCCAATCCGGATCTTCCAAATCTTCTTCAACCTTCATAGGTTCAATGCTAGAGATGAATGAATAGTGTTCACAAAAGTTAGCTAAACAAGTTTTTGAGCGAGTGATTCTCCCGGTTTGGATATCATTGTAGATTTGCTTGACGGGATGGTCTTTAGCAATTCTTGCTCAAACTCGTGAAAGCTTTTGCTTGGATCTTGGTTGAACATCTTCTTCATCTTGTTCTTCTTCTTGGCCTTCTTCGTTGTTGACGTTGTCGTTCTCTTGTCGTGGTGGAGAAGGAGGTTGTTGGCGTTCATCTTGGTGCACTTCCTCGTTTTCGTCATCTTGGTGTGTCCCACTTGTGGATGCTTCCGTATCAACTCTTGGTTCACCTTGTTGTGAGGTCGAAGCTTCCACTTGGATGGACGAGATACTCTCCTTCACCTCCGTTGGACGAATCTTGCCAATAGACAAGTCTTGGATTGCTTCTGAAGGGTCTTTATCTCCTACATCAATTGGCAATTGCTCTACTTGCGAGCCATTAGATTCATCAAACTTCACATCTACCGTCTCTTCAACCTTTCGGGTGAAATTATTGTAGACACGGTATGTGTGAGAGTTTGAGCCATAACCAAGTAGGAAACCTTCATGAGACTTAGGAGCAAATTTAGAACGATGATGCTTATCAAGAATGTAGCACTTTGAGCCGAATACTCGAAAGTATCCAACTTGTGGTTTGTTACCGGTGAGGAGCTCGTATGCCGTCTTGCCGAGTAGCTTGTGAAGATACAAGCAATTTGTTGCATGACAAGTTGTCTCAACCGCTTCCGCCCGAAAGTGCTTTGGCGTCTTGTACTCATCAAGCATCGTTCTCGCCATTTTGATGAGTGTCCGGTTCTTCCTCTCAACAACTCCATTCTGTTGAGGTGTGTACGTAGCCAAGAACTCATGTGAAATCCCTTCTTCATCAAGAAAGGTGTCCACATTTGTGTTCTTGAACTCCGTTCCGTTGTCGCTGTGAACCTTCTTGATTTTCACTTCAAATTGATTTTGGGCCTTCCTAGCGAAGTTTTTGAAAATATTTTGGACCTGCGATTTATCATCGAGAAAGAACACCCACGTAAATCTTGAAAAATCATCAACTATAACTATACCAAAAGAATTTCCACCAAGACTTTTTTAAGCGTTAGGACCAAAAAGATCCATGTGAAGTAGCTCGAGTAGCCTCCTTGTGGTCATGATGTTCTTCACGGGATGCCTTCCTCCACCCTGTTTACCTGCTTGACAAGTGTTGCAAAGTCTATCCTTATCAAATATGACATCGTTAACGCCAAGGATATGATTTCCTTTAATAAGCTTGTCAAGGTTTCGCATACCAACATGGCCTAATCATCTATGCCATAACCAACCTTTGGAGGATTTAGCAATTAAGAAAGTTCTAGGTTGAGCCTTTTTAGTGAAATCAACAATGTAAAGATCACCTCTGCGTATACCGGTAAAGACTATTTTATGATTATCTCTACGAAACACTTGGCAATCTACTTCGGTAAATAGGACATTGAAACCGAAAACAGCAAGTCTAGATACTGAAAGTAAATTGTAGCCAAGAGATTCAACGAGCATGACATTTTGTATGGAGCTATCATGTGATATGGCCACCTTACCGAGGCCAACCACCTTACCCTTTGAGTTGTCACCGAAAGTGACATACTTTTGAGGACCATCATTTTCAGCAAGCTCACGAAACATGTCTTTATCTCCGGTCATGTGATCAGTACATCCACTATCAAGAACCCATTCCTTTCCACCTGCCATATATCCCCGAAGATTTGCCATAATACCAAAGTGTCTCATTGCATCATCAAGATCAAAATCACTATCATCATCCTCGTCATAGTATCCATGTTCAACATCATCATGTGGTGGATCAAATCCTAGAGAGGGTGATTCGTTAGAGTGAGTTTGACAATGATCTTCCGTATGAATTTTAATAGCTTCGGAAATAATATCACTAATAATTCCAACATCTCCTTTGGCACGCATAAGGTTTGTAAGCTCAAATAGACAATCACCAAACATAGGATCATTGGAATTTATCTTACTCAAGGCAATAGACTTATGGAGAATTTCATCTAGATTTTTCAAGGAATAATTTGGAAAGTGTTCCTCAAGAAATTTCCATATGGTGTAGGCACACTTAAGAGTAGGCAAACATCCAATCAAGTTTCTAGGCAAGCCTCTAGTGATAAGATTAACAGCTCTAAGATTGTGAATCATGTCAATTGACTCATCAAGGGTAGGATGCATGGGATCAACATGAGGTGCACAAGGGATAGCATTATACTTGTTCAAATGATATTCATTGAAAATCACAAGCATCTCATTTTTCCACTCATGAAAATACTCTCCATCAAGTATAGGCACTCTATGTCTAAGACTCCACAAAGTAGACTCATCCATCTTCCTCCAATGGTGTTTAAACCAAAGAAATGGAGACCAATGCTCTGATACCAATTGTAAGGATCGAGAAGAGGTGTCTAGAGGGGGGTGATTAGACACTAAGTACCAAAAGTTGCAGTTTTTTATTTCTTTAAGTTGAAGTGGAGTTTTGGCACAAGTTTAACAAGCACAATACATATCAAACAAGCATGCAAAGAGTATATGAGCAACGGAAAGTAAAGCATGCAACTTGCAAGAATGTAAAAGGATGGGATTGGAGTGTGCAAACGCAATTTGGAGACACGGAGATTTTTGAGACGTGGTTCCGATAGGTGGTGCTATCGTACAACCACGTTGATGGAGACTTCAACCCACGAAGGGTAACGGCTGCGCAAGTCCACGGAGGGCTCCACCCATGAAGGGTCCACGAAGAAGCAACCTTGTCTATCCCACCATGGCCGTCGCCCATGAAAGACTTGCCTCACTAGCGGTAGATCTTCACGAAGTAGGCGATCTCCTTGCCCTTACAAACTCCTTGGTTCAACTCCACAATCTTGTCGGAGGCTCCCAAGTGACACTTAGCCAATCTAGGAGACACCACTCTCCAAGAAGTAACAAATGGTGTGTTGATGATGAACTCCTTGCTCTTGTGCTTCAAATGATAGTCTCCCCAACACTCAACTCTCTCTCACAGGATATGGATTTTGTGGAAAGAAGATTTGAGTGGAAAGCAACTTGGGAAGGCTAGAGATCGAGATTCATATGGTAGGAATGGAATATCTTGGCCTCAACACAAGTGTAGGTGGTTCTCTCTCAGAAAATGTATGTTGGAAGTGTAGGTTCGTTCTGATGGCTCTCTCCACGAATGAAGAGGTGGAGGGGTATATATAGCCTCCACACAAAATCTAACCGTTACACACAACTTGCCAATCTCGGTGGGACCGAATTGATAAACTCGGTTGGACCGATTCAGCAAATCTAGTGACCGTTAGGATTTTTGGTGGGACCGACATGCAACTCGGTAGGACCGATATGGTTAGGTTTAGGGCATAACCTAATCTCAGTGAGACCGATTACACAAACTCGGTGAGACCAATTTTGGTAATAAGCTAACCAGAGAGTTGGTCAGGTAAACTCGGTGGGACCGATTCGCTCATTTCGGTGAGACCGAAATGTTACGAAAAGGAAACAGAGAGTTTATGTTGCAATCTCGGTAGGACCGATTATGCAAACTCAGTGAGACCGATTTTGGTAATAGATCCATAGAGAGATATTGCAATCCCATCTCGGTGAGACCGAGATCCCTATCGGTGAGACCGATTTGCCTTGGGTTTGTGGCAGTTGCTATGACATCTGAACTCGGTGGCGCCAGATAGAAAGAATCGGTGGGGCCGAGTTTGACTTTTGGTTTAGGTCATATGTGGATGTGAGAAAGTAGTTGAGGGCTTTGGAGCATATTACTAAGCACTTTGAGCAAGAGCCTCATTAAGCAACACCTCATCCCTCCTTGATAGTATTGGCTTTTCCTATAGACTCAATGTGATCTTGGATCACTAAAATAGAAAATGTAGAGTCTTGAGCTTGGAGCTTGAGCCAATCCATTTGCCCTTAGCATCTTGAAGGGGTTCCACATCCTCTAGTCCATGCCACTTCATTGTTGAACTTATCTGAAACATACTAGGTAAAAGTGTTAGTCCAACAAGAGATATGTTGACATTAATTACCAAAACCACCTAGGGAGCACTTGTTATTTCACCTTCCCTCCTCCTTCTCCCTTCCCTTTTTCCTATTCCATGTGTGAGGTGGAATCCTACTAGGACTAGGGAGTCCTAGTAGGACTCCACACTTTGGGCATGCCCTATGAGGGTCGGCCTCCTCCTCCCTCCATACTTTATATACGTGGCCAGGGGGCACCCCATAGACACACAAGTTGATCATTGATCCCTTAGCCGTGTGCGGTGCCCCCCTCCACCATAATCCACCTCGGTCATATCATCGTAGTGCTTAGGCAAAGCCCTGCGACGGTAGCATCATCATCACCGTCATCACGTTGTCGTGCTAACGAAGCTCTCCCTCGACACTCAGCTGGATCGAGAGTTCGTGGGACGTCACCGAGCTGAACGCGTGCAGATCGCGGAGGTGTCGTACTTTCGGTACTAGGATCGGTCGATCATGAAGACGTATGACTACATCAACCGCGTTGTCATAACGCTTCTGTTTACGGTCTACGAGGGTACATGGACAACACTCTTCCCTTCTCGTTGCTATGCATCACCATGGTCTTGCCTGTGCGTAGTTAATTTTTTGAAATAAATGCATTCCCCAACAGTGCTATCAGAGCCAGGTTTATGCGTAGATGTTATATGCACGAGTAGAACACAAAGGAGTTGTGGGCGTGAGTATATACATATTGCTTGACTTTACTAGTTTATTCTTGATTCGGCGGTATTGTTCGATGAAGCGGCCCAGACCGACATTACGCGTATGCTTACGCGATACCGGTTCTACCGCCGTGCATCGCACACAGGTGGCTACTGGGTGTTTGTTTCTCCAATTTTAGTTGAATCAGTTTCAATGAACAGGGTTCTTTCTGAAGATCAAAAAGCAATCACTATACTACGTTGTGGTTTTTGATGTGTAGGTAAGAACGGTTCTTGCTCAGCCCGTAGCACCCACGTAAAACTTGCAGCAACAAAGTAGAGGACGTCTAACTTGTTTTTGCAGGGCATGTTGTGATGTGATATGGTCAATACATGATGAGATAAAAATTGTTGTATGAGATGATCATGTTTTGTTGAAGTTATCGGCAACTGGCAGAAGCCTTATGGTTGTCTCTTTATTGCATAAGATGCAAGCGCCAAATAATTCATTTACTTTATCGCTATGCGATAGCAATAGTTGCAAGAGCAATAGTTGGCGAGACGACCATGTGATGACATGTTGATAGAGATCAAGATGATTGAGATCATGGTGTCATGTCAGTGACGATAGAGATCATGACGTTTCTTTGGAGATGGAGATCAAAGGCGCAAGATGATCATGGCCATATCATGTCACATATTCTGATTGCATGTGATGTTTGCCCTTTATGCATCTTATTTTGCTTAGTTCAGCGGTAGCATTATAAGATGATCTCTCACTAAATTTCAAGGTATAAGTGTTCTCCCTGAGTATGCACCGTTGCGATAGTTCGTCGTGCCGAGACACCACGTGATGATCAGGTGTGATAAGCTCTACGTTCACATACAATGGGTGCAAGCCAGTTTTGCACACGCGGAATACTCGGGTTAAATTTGATGAGCCTAGCATATGCAGATATGGCCTCGGAACACTGGAGACTAAAAGGTCGAGTGTGAATCATATAGTAGATATGATCAACATAGTGATGTTCACCATTGAAAACTACTCCATCTCACGTGATGATCGGACATGGTTTAGTTGACTTGGATCACGTGATCATTTAGATGACTAGAGGGATGTCTATCTAAGTGGGAGTTCTCAAGTAATATGATTAATTGAACTTTAATTTATCATGAACTTAGTCCTGATAGTATTTGCATAACTATGTTGTAGATCAATAGCTCGCGATGTAGCTCCCCGTTTATTTTTGATATGTTCCTAGAGAAGAAATAAGTTGAAAAATGTTAGTATCAATGATGCAGACTAGCTCCGTGATCTGAGGATTATCCTCATTGCTGCACAGAAGTATTATGTCCTTGATGCACCGCTAGGTGACAAACCTATTGCAGGAGTAGATGCAGACGTTATGAACGTTTGACAATGCTCAGTATGATGACTACTTGATAGTTTAGTGCACCATGCTTTACGGCTTAGAATCGGGACTTCAAAAATGTATTGAACGACATGGAGCATATGAGATGTTCCAAGATTTGAAATTGGTATTTCATACTCATGCCCGTGTCGAGAGGTATGAGACCTCTGACAATACTTTGCCTACAAGATGGAGGAGAATAGCTCAACCAGTGAGCATGTGCCCAGATTGTCTGGGTACTATAATTGCTTGAATCAAGTGGGAGTTTTTCCAGATAAGATAGTAATTGACAAAGTTCTCTAGTCACTATCACCAAGTTACTAGAACTTCGTGATGAACTATAATATGCATGGGATAACGAAAACAATTCCCAAGCTCTTCGCAATGCTAAAATCGGCAAAGGTAGAAATCAAGAAAAGCATCAAGTGTTGATGGTCAACAAGACCACTAGTTTCAAGTAAAAGGGCAAGGGAAAGAAAGGGAGTTTCAAGAAGAATGGCAAGCAAGTTGCCACTCCCATGAAGAAGCCCAAAGCTAGACCCAAGCCTAAAACTGAGTGCTTCTACTGCAAAGGAAATGGTCACTAGAAGTGGAACTGCCCTAGATACTTGGCGGATAAGAAGGATGGCATACTGAACAAATGTATATTGGATATACATGTTATTGATGTGTACTTTACTAGGGTTTATAGCAAACCCTCGGTATTTGATACTGGTTCAGTTGCTAAGAGTAGTAACTCGAAACAGGAGTTGCAAAATAAACAGAGACTAGTTAAGGGCAAGGTGATGGTGTGTGTTGGAAGTGATTCCAAGGTTGATAAGATCACCATCGCACACTCCCTTTACCTTCGGGATTAGTGTTGAACCTAAAATAAATGTTATTTTGGTGTTTGCATTGAGCATGGATATGATTGGATCATGTTTATTGCAATATGGTTATTCATTTAAGTCAAAGAATAATTGTTGTTCTATTTACATGAATAAAACCTTCTATGGTCATACACTCAATATAAATGGTTTACTGAATCTCGATTGTAGTGATACACATATTCATATTGAAGCCAAAAGATGCAAAGTTAATAATGATAGTGAAACTTATTTGTGGCACTGCCATTTAGGTCATATTGGTGCAAAGCGCATGAAGAAACTCCATGCTGATGGGCTTTTGGAATCACTTGATTATGAATTACTTGATGCTTGCGAACCATGACTCATGGGCAAGATGACTAAGACTCTGTTCTCTGGAACAATGGAGCGAGCAACTGACTTATTGGAAATAATACATACTGATGTATGCGGTCCGATGAGTGTTGAGGCTCGCGGCAGGTATCGTTATTTTTCGACCTTCACGGATGATTTGAGCATATATGGGTATATTGATAACCCACAAGTATAGAGGATCGCAACAGTTTTCGAGGGTAGAGTATTAAACCCAAATTTATTGATTCGACACAAGGGGAGCCAAAAAATATTCTCAAGTATTAGCAGTTGAGTTGTCAATTCAACCACACCTAGATAACTTAATATCTGCAGCAAAGTGTTTAGTAGCAAAGTAATATGATAGTAGTGGTAACGATAGCAAAAGTAATATTTTTGGGTTTTATAGTGATTCTAACGGTAGCAACGGAAAAGTAAATAAGCGAAGAACAATATAGGAAAAGCTCATAGGCATTGGATCGGTGATGGAGAATTATGTCGGATGCGATCGATCATGCAACAATTATAACATAGGGTGACACAGAACTAGCTCCAGTTCATCAATGCAATGTAGGCATGTATTCCGAATATAGCCATATGTGCTTATGGAAAAGAACTTGCATGACATCTTTTGTCCTACCCTCCTGTGGCAGCGGGGTCCTATTGGAAACTAAGGGATATTAAGGCCTCTTTTTAATAGAGTACCAAACCAAAACATTAACACATAGTGAATACATGAACTCCTCAAACTACGGTCATCACCGATAATGGTCCCGATTATTGTCACTTCGGGGTTAACAGATCATAACACATAATAGGTGACTAAAGACTTGCAACATAGGATCAAGAACTCACATATATTCATGAAAACATAATAGGTTCAGATCTGAAATCATGGCACTCGGGCCCTAGTGACAAGCATTAAGCATAGCAAAGTCATAGCAACATCAACCTCAGAACATAGTGGATACTAGGGATCAAACCCTAACAAAACTAACTCGATTACATGATGAATCTCATCCAACCCATCACCGTCCAACAAGCCTACGGTGGAATTACTCACGCATGGCGGTGAGAATCATGAAATTGGTGATGGAGGAAGGTTGATGGTGGCGATGGCGACAGATTCCCCTCTTCGGAGCCCTGAACAGACTCCAGATCAGCCCTCCCAAGAGAGTTTAGGGCTTGGCGACGGCTCCGTATCGTAAAACATGATGAATCCTTCTCTCTGATTTTTTTTCTCCCCAAACACGAATATATGGAGTTGGAGTTGAGGTCAGTGGAGCGTCAGGGGGGGAAGGAGGTAGGGGGCGCCCAGGGGGTAGGCACGCCCCCACCCTCGTGGACAGGGTGTGGGCCCCCTGATGTGGATTCTTCTTCCAGTATTTTTTATATATTTCAAAAATAATCTCCGTTGATTTTCAGGTCATTCCGAGAACTTCCATTTCTGCACAAAAATAACACCATGGCAATTCTGCTGAAAACAGCGTCAGTCCGGGTTAGTTCCATTCAAATCATGCAAGTTAGAGTCCAAAACAAGGGCAAAAGTGTTTGGAAAGGTAGATACGGCGGAGACGTATCAACTCCCCCAAGCTTAAACATTTGCTTGTGCTCAAGCAATTCAGTTGATAAACTGAAAGTGATAAAGAAAAACTTTTACAAACTCTGTTTACTCTTGTTGTTGTAAATATGTAAAGCCAGTATTCAAGTTTTCAGCAAAGATTATGAACTAACCATATTCACAATAACATTTAGCTCTCATGTTTACTCATATCAACAACATAATCAGCTAGCGAGCAATAATAACAAATCTCAGATGAAAACACTTTCTCAAAACAATCATGATATGATATAACAAGATGGTATCTCGCTAGCCCTTTCTGAGACCGCAAAACATAAATACAGAGCACCTTTAAAGATCAAGGACTGACTAGACATTGTAATTCATGGTAAAAGAGATCCAGTCACAATCATACTCAATGTAAGCTAACAGTAATGGATGAAAATGACAGAGGTGCTCTCCAACTGGTGATTTTTAATAAGAGGATGACGACTCAACATAAAAGTAAATAGATAAGCCCTTCGCAGAGGGAAGCATGGATTTGTAGAGGTGACAGAGCTCAGTTTTGAAATAGATACGAATAATATTTTGAGCGGTATACTTTCATTGTCAACATAACAACTGAGAGATCTCGATATCTTCCATGCTACACACATTATAGGCGGTTCCCAAGCAGAATGGTAAAGTTTATACTCCCCCACCACCAACAAGCATCAATCCATGGCTTGCCCGAAACAACGGGTGCCTCCAACTAACAACAATCCTGGGGGAGTTTTGTTTGCAGTTATTTTGATTTCATTTGAGCATGGGACTGGGCATCCTGGTGACCAGCCATTTTCTCGTGAATGAGGAGCGGAGTCCACTCCTCTTGAGAATAACCCGCCTAGCATGGAGGATACAAACAGCCCTAGTTGATACATGAGCTATTCGAGCATACAAAACAGAATATTTATTTGAAGGTTTAGAGTTTGGCACATACAAATTTACTTGGAACGGCAGGTAGATACCGTATATAGATAGGTATGGTGGACTCATATGGAATAACTTTGGGGTTTATGGAATTGGATGCACAAGCAGTATTCCCGCTTAGTACAAGTGAAGGCTAGAAAAAGACTGGGAAGCGACCAGCTAGAGAGCGACAACAGTCATGAACATGCATTAAAATTAATCGACACCGAATGCAAGCATGAGTAGGATATAATGCACCATGAACATAAATATCGTAGAGGATATGTTGATTTTGTTTCAACTACATGCGTGAACATGTGCCAAGTCAAGCCGCTCGAATCATTCAGAAGAGGATACCACCCTATCATACCACATCACAACCATTTTAATAGCATGGTGGCACGCAAGGTAAACCATTATAAGCTCCTAGTTAATTAAGCATGGCATAAGCAACTATAATCTTTAATTGTCATTGCAAATATGTTTCTTTCATAATAGGCTGAATCAGGAATGATGGACTGATCATATTTACAAAAACAAGAGAGGTCGAGTTCATACCAGCTTTCCTCATCTCAATAAGTTCATCATATAATCATCATTATTGCATTTCACTTGCACGACCGAATAGTGTGGAAAATAATAATAGTGCACGTGCATTGGACTAAGTTGGAATCTGCAAGCATCCAATTCAAGAGAGAAGACAAGGTAATATGGGCTCTTTGTTAGATCAACAATAATGCATATAAGAGCCACTCAACATTTTCATCATGGTCTTCTCCTCTCGACCCCCAAAGGAAAGAAAAGAAACAAAACTATTTACACGGGAAAGCTCTCAACAAGTAAAAGAAGAACGAGAAATATTTTTGTGTTTTCTTTTAATTACTACTACTACAGGCATGGAAAGTAAACTAACTAAAATCTACAACTAATTTTTCTTTTGGTTTTTCTTAAGGTTTTTCAAACACACAAGAAGAAAACAAGAAAATAAAAATAAACTAGCATGGATGATACAATGAAAGAGTATGAGCACCGACAACTGGCATGAGTGTGTGAACATAAATGTAATGTCGGTGAGAAATACGTACTCCCCCAAGCTTAGGCTTTTGGCCTAAGTTGGTCTATGCCCATGGATGGCTTGGTGGATATCCGAAGTTGAAGCTGGGGTCGTACTGAGATGCATCAGCTATTGCTTGACGAGTTGCATCTTGGAGGCGGGCTTCCTCAGTCATCCTCTCATACTCGGTCACCTCCTCCCTGGTTATAACATATCTCCCTTTGCCTAAAATTCAAAGAAGGCAGGAGCAGGGAGAGCGACGTGATAGGTGCGTCGTCTGTCAAAGATTAGTCGGTACTGGAGGAACTGATTGTTCCTCTCAACAAAATGATGACGAACCATGGAATTATAATCTAAATAAGCAGGAGGCGACTCAATATCATCTCCATGTATGGGTATCTCAAGAAAATCAGCTAAACGGGTTGCATAAATTCCACCAATGAAATCTCCATTAATTTTGTTATTATGCAACCTGCGTGCAACAATGGCCCCCAAGTTATATTGTCTATCTCCTAATACAGCACTCTTGAGAACACTAAGATCTGGCACACACATGTGACATGCCTCATCCTTACCATTTATGCATCTACCTATAAAGAGAGCAAAATAATGTATAACAGGAAAATGAATGCTCCCTATGGTAGCTTGCGTGATTTCCCTAGATTCCCCCACAGTTATACTAGCAAGAAAGTCTCTATATTCAGATTTGCGAGGTTCACTAGCATTACCCCACTGTGGGAGTTTACAAGCAGTGTTAAAATCTTCTAAGTCCATGGTATAAGATTTATCATAAAGATCAGACAGGACAGTTTGAGAATTGCGTGATGATGAAAATTCAAACCTTCTCACAAAGGAATCAGTGAGGTAGTGGTACTGACGGCACTTATCTGCCACGAAGCTCTCAAGATCGGCATTACGAACATATGCTTCAAATTCCTCCTTGATTCCTGCTCGAACCATGAAGTCCTCTGACGGCCATTCACAAGGCCGCACTTGAGCATCCCTTGGTGGTTCATTGTCCGGCTCACGTATTGCGGGCCTGGGTCCTTGCTTCCTTGAGGAACCACCTTGGTACATTTTCCTAAACATATTTCTTCCTCTGAAAAATTTCTGAAATTTTTAGTAACTTAAAATAGAAGTGAACCAAACTCAACAAAATTGATAGCAACTACTCCTACAAGTGCCTAGAGGATATATCATGCATTAAAACTACTTTTGACCACATAAATTTGACATGCAAGCTCAAGAACAGGGTCACCTAAGCAGCAAAAATTTGCAATGAATAAAGCACTAGAACAAAAACTAATTGGACCATTGGAGGAGTCACATACCAAAGAACAATCCCCCAAAGCAGTTTTGTGAATGGAGCTTTGAGCAAGGAGATCGAAAATGGCAGCAAGATGAGCAATAACTCGGGTTTGAGCTGGCTAGTGATTTTTTGGGAGGAAGAAGGAGTGTGAGGTGGCTGGAATAAGTGGAGGGGACCTAGGTGGGGTCCACGAGGCAGGGGGCGCGCCCAGGGGGTGGGTGCGCCCTCCACCCTCGTGGGCACGTGGCTGCTCCCCCTGCTGTGTTCTCAGTGCCAGATATTCTCAAATATTCTAGAAAAAATCATAATTAATTTTCAGGGCATTTGGATAACTTTTATTTTTGGGGTATTTTTATTGCATAGATAATTCAGAAAACAGACAAAAAATACTATTTTTACTTTATTTAATTTAAATAACAGGAAGTAAAAAGAGGGTACAGAGAGTTGTGCTTTCTAACTTCATCCATCTCATGCTCATCAAAAGGAATCCACTAACAAGGTTGATCAGGTCTTGTTAACAAACTCATTTCGAGTAACATGAAACCGGAGAAATTTCGAATAACACTAGGTTACCTCAAATGGGATATGCATGTCCCCAACAATAAGAATATCATATTTCTTCTTGACAGTAGGAAGAGGAAATTCAAAACCTCCAATAGTGATTGTTGAAATTTTTCCAATAGAATTGATATTGTGTACTTGAGGTTGTTTCCTCGGAAAGTGTACCATATGCTCATTACTATTAACATGAAAAGTGACATTTCCTTTGGTGCAATCAATAACAGCCCCTGCAGTATTCAAGAAGGGTCTTTCAAGAATAATGGACATACTATCGTCCTCGGGAATATCAAGAATAACAAAGTCCATTAGGATAGTAACGTTTGCAACCACAACACGCACATCCTCACAAATACCGACAGGTACATCAGTTGATTTGTCAGCCATTTGCAAAAATATTTCAGTAGGTGTCAACTTATTCAAGTCAAGTCTACGATATAAAGAGAGAGGCATAACACTAACACCGCCTCCAAGATCACATAAAGCAGTTTTAACATAGTTTCTTTTAATGGACCATGGTATAGTTGGTACTCCTGGATCTCCAAGTTTCTTTGGTATTCCACCCTTAAAAGTATAATTAGCAAGCATGGTGGAAATTTCAACTTCCGGTATCTTTCTTTTATTAGTAACAATTTCCTTCATATATTTAGCATAAGGGTTCATTTTAAGCATATCAGTCAAGCGCATACGCAAAAAGATAGGTCTAATCATTTCAGCAAAGCGCTCAAAATCCTCATCATCCTTTTTCTTGGATGGTTTAGGAGGAAAAGGCATGGGTTTCTGAACCCATGGTTCTCTTTCTTTACCGTGCTTCCTAGCAACAAAGTCTCTTTTATCATAACGTTGATTCTTTGATTGTGGGTTATCAAGATCAACGGCAGGTTCAATCTCTACATCATTATCATTGCTAGGTTGAGCATCAACATGAACATCATCATTAACATTATCACTAGTTTCATGTTCATTACCGGATTGTGTTTCAGCATCAGAAATAGAAATATCATTGGGATTCTCAGGTGTGTCAACAACAGGTTCACTAGAAGCATGCAAAGTCCTATCATTTTTCTTTTTCTTCCTTTTAGAAGGACTAGGTACATCTACATTAGCGCTCTGAGAATCTTGCTCAATTCTCTTAGGATGGCCCTCTGGATAAAAAGGTTCCTGAGTCATTTTACCACCTCTAGTCATAACTCTAACATCATTATCATTCTTCTTATTATTTAATTCATTGAGCAAATCATTCTGAGCTTTAAGCACTTGTTCTACTTGAGTGGTAACCATAGAAGCATGTTTACTAATAATTTTAAGTTCACCTTTAACATTAGCCATATAATCACCCAAGTGTTCAAGCATATCAGCATTGTGTTTCAATTGTCTACCAACATAAGCATTGAAGTTTTTTTGTTTAACCATAAAGTCATCAAACTCATCCAAGCATGGGCTAGCAAACTTAGTAAATGGGATTTCATATCTATCGAATCTATAGAGAGAATTTACCTTTACTACCTCTGTCGGGTTATCAAGACCATGTATTTCTTCAACAGGCGGCAAATTAAGACCATGTATTTCTTCAATAGGTGGTAAATTCTTAATATCTTCATTTTTAATACATTTTTATTTCATAGATTTCTTTGCCTCTTGCATATCTTCAGGACTGAGAAATAGAATACCCCTCTTCTTCGGAGTTGGCTTAGAAGTTGGTTCAGGAAGTGTCCAATTATTTTCATTTGTCAACATATTATTCAATAGCAATTCAGCCTAATCAACAGTTCTTTCCCTAAAAACACAACCAACACAACTATCCAGGTGGTCTCTGGAAGCATCGGTTAGTCCATTATAAAAGATATCAAGTATTTCATTTTTCTTGAGAGGATGATCAGGCAAAGCATTAAGTAATCGAAGAAGCCTCCCCCAAGCTTGTGGGAGACTCTCTTCTTCAATTTGCACAAAATTATATATTTCCCTTAAAGCAGCTTGTTTCTTATGAGTGGGAAATATTTAGCAGAGAAGTAATAAATCATGTCCTAGGGACTACGCACACAACCAGGATCAAGAGAATTAAACCATGTTTTAGCATCACCCTTTAATGAGAACAGAAATAACTTAAGGATAAAGTAATAGCGAGTTTTCTCATCATGAGTAAACAGGGTGGCTATATCATTTAATTTAGTAGGATGTGCCACAACAGTTTCAGATTCATAGCCATAAAAAGGATCAGATTCAACCAAAGTAATTAACTCAGGATCGACAGAGAAATCATAATCCTTATCAGTAATAAAGATAGGTGAAGTAGCAAAAGCAGGGTCATATTTCATTCTAGCATTCAAAGATTTTTCTTTAAGCTTAGCTAATAATTTCTTAAGATCAGATCTATCATTGCAAGCTAAGAAGTATCTAGCAGCTTCTTCATCCATAACATAACCCTCAGGAACAACAGACAATTCATATCTAGGGGGAGAATCTTCATCATCACTTTCATCAATATTATCAGTTTCAATAATTTCATTCTCTCTAGCCCTAGCAAGTTGTTCATCAAGAAATTCACCTAGCGGCACAGTAGTATCAAGCATAGAAGTAGTTTCATCATAAGTATCATGCAAAGCAGAAGTGGCATCATCAATAACATGCGACCAATCAGAATCAATAGCATGTGTAGGTGTCGCAAGTTTACTCAAAACAGAAGGTGAATCAAGTGTAGAGCTAGATGGCAGTTCCGTACCTCCCCTCGTAGTTGAGGGAAAAATCTCGGTTCTTTGATCTTTCAAGTTCTTCATAATGATAAGCAGATATAAATCCCAAGTGACTCAAAGAATAGAGCTATGCTCCCTGGCAACGGCGCCAGAAAATAGTCTTGATAAACCACAAGTATAGGGGGTCGCAACAGTTTTCGAGGGTAGAGTATTCAACCCAAATTTATTGATTCGACACAAGGGGAGCCAAAGAATATTCTCAAGTATTAGCAACTGAGTTGTCAATTCAACCACACCTAGATAACTTAATATCTACAGCAAAGTGTTTAGTAGCAAAGTAATATGATAGTAGTGGTAACGATAACAAAAAGTAATATTTTGGGGTTTTATAGTGATTGTAACAGTAGCAATGGAAAAGTAAATAAGCGAAGAACAATATAGGAAAAGCTTGTAGGCATTGGATCGGTGATGGAGAATTATGTCGGGTGCAATCGATCATGCAACAATTATAACATAGGGTGACACAGAACTAGCTCCAGTTCATCAATGTAATGTAGGCATGTATTCCGAATATAGTCATACGTGCTTATGGAAAAGAACTTGCATGGCATCTTTTATCCTACCCTCCCGTGGCAGCAGGGTCCTATTGGAAACTAAGGGATATTAAGGCCTCCTTTCAATAGAGTACCGGACCAAAGCATTAACACATAGTGAATATATGAATTCCTCATACTACGGCCATCACCGGTAATGGTCCCGATTATTGTCACTTCGGGGTTAACGGATCATAACACATAATAGGTGACTATAGACTTGCAAGATAGGATCAAGAACTCACATATATTCATGAAAACATAATAGGTTCGGATCTGAAATCATGGCACTCGGGCCCTAGTGACAAGCATTAAGCATAGAAAAGTCATAGCAACATCAATCTCAGAACATAGTGGATACTAGGGATCAAATCCTAACAAAACTAACTCGACTACATGATAAATCTCATCCAACCCATCACCGTCCAGCAAGCCTACGATGGAATTACTCATGCAAGGCGATGAGCATCATGAAATTGGTGATGGAGGAAGGTTGATGATGACGATGGCGACGGATTCCCCTCTTCGGAGCCCCGAACGGACTCCAGATCAGCCCTCCCAAGAGAGTTTAGGGCTTGGTGGCGGCTCTGTATCGTAAAACGCGATGAATCCTTCTCTCTGATTTTTTTTCTCCCCGAACACGAATATATGGAGTTGGAGTTGAGGTCGGTGGAGCGTCAGGGGGCCCACGAGGCAGGGGGCGCGCCCCCACCCTCGTGGACAGGGTGTGGGCCCCTGACGTGGTTTCTTCTTCCAGTATTTTTTATATATTCCAAAAATAATCTCCGTTGATTTTCAGGTCATTCCAAGAATTTTTATTTCTGCACAAAAATAACACCATGGCAATTCTGCTGAAAAAAATGTCAGTCCGGGTTAGTTCCATTCAAATCATGCAAGTTAGAATCCAAAACAAGGGAAAAAGTGTTTGGGAAATTAGATACGACACAGATGTGTCATATATCTACTTGATGAAACATAAGTCTGAAACATTTGAAAAGTTCAAAGAATTTCAGAGTGAAGTGGAAAATCATCGTAACAAGAAAATAAAGTTTCTACGATCTGATCGCGGAGACGAATATTTGAGTTACGAGTTTGGTCTTCAACTAAAACAATGTGGAATAGTTTCACAAATTCATGCCACCTAGAACACCACAGCATAATGGTGTGTCTGAACGTCATAACTGTACCACTATCATTTTGCGGTTATGCATTAGAGACAACTGCATTCACATTAAATAGGGCACCATCTAAATCCGTTGAGATGACACTGTATGAACTATGGTTTGGCAAGAAACCAAAATTGTCGTTTCTTAAAGTTTGGGGTTGCAATGCTTATGTGAAAAAGTTTCAAACTGATAAGCTCGAACCCAAATCGGAGTAGTGCGTCTTCATAGGATACCCAAAAGAAATTGTTGGGTACACCTTCTATCATAGATCCGAAGGCAAGATATTTTGTTGCTAAGAATGGATCCTTTCTAGAGAAGGAGTTTCTCTCGAAAAAAGTGAGTGGGAGGAAAGTAGAACTTGATGAGGTAATTGTACCTTCTCCCGAATTGGAAAGTAGTTCATCACAGAAATCAGTTCTAGTGATTCCTACACCAATTGGTGAGGAAGCTAATGATGATGATCATGAAACTTCAGATCAAGTTACTACCGAACCTTGTAGGTCAACCAGAGTACGGTCCGCACCAGAGTGGTACGGTAATCCTGTTCTGGAAGTCATGTTACTAGACCATGACGAACCTATGAACTATGAGGAAGCGATGATGAGCCCAGATTCTGTAAAATGGCTTGAGGCCGTGAAATCCGAGATGGGATCCATGTATAAGAACAAAGTATGGACTTTGATTGACTTGCCCGTTGATCGGTGAGTCATTGAGAATAAATGGATCTTCACGAGGAAGACGGACGCTGATAGTAGTGTTACTATCTACAAAGCTCAAATTGTCGCAAAATGTTTTCGACAAGTTCAAGGTGTTGACTACGATGCGATTTTCTCACTCGTATTGATGCTTAAAAGTTTGTCCGAATCATGTTAGCAGTTGCCGCATTTTATGAAATCTGGCAAATAGATGTCAAAATCGCATTCCTTAATGGATTTCTTAAAGAAGAGTTATATATGATGCAACCAGAAGGTTTTGTCGATCCTAAAGGTGCTAACAAGGTAAGCAAGCTCCAGCGATCCATCTATGGACTGGTGCAAGCATCTCAGAGTTGGAATATATGCTTTGATAAAATGATCAAAGCATATGGTTTTATACAAACTTGTGGTGAAGCCTGTATTTACAAGAAAGTGAGCGGGAGCACTACAGCATTTCTGATAAGTATATGTGAATGACATATTGTTGATCGGAAATAATGTAGAATTTTCTGGAAAGCCTAAAGGAGCGTTTGAAAGGAGTTTTTCAAAGAAAGACCTCGGTGAAGCTACTTACATATTGAGCATCAAGATCTATAGAGATAGATCAAAACGCTTGATATATTTTTCAATGAGTACATACCTTGACAAGTTTTTGAAGTAGTTCAAAATGGAACAGTCAAAGAAAGAGTTCTTGTCTGTGTTGCAAAGTGTGAAGTTGAGTAAGACTCAAAGCCCGACCACGGCGGAAGATAGAGAGAGAATGAAAGTCATTCCCTATGCCTCAGCCATAGGTTCTATAAAGTATGTCATGCTGTGTACCAGACCTATTGTATACCCTGCCCTGAGTTTGGCAAGGGAGTACAATTTTTGATCTAGGAGTGGATCACTGGACAGTAGTCAAAATTATCCTTAGAGGACTAAGGAAATATTTCTCGGTTATGGAGGTGATAAAGAGTTTGTCGTAAAGAGTTACGTCGATGCAAGCTTTGACACCGATCTGGATGGCTCTAAGTCACAATCCGGATACATATTGAAAGTGGGAGCAATTAGCTAAAGTAGCTCCGTACAGAGCATTGTAGACATAGAAATTTGCAAAATACATACGGATCTGAATTTGGCAGACCCGTTGACTAAACTTCTCTCACAAGCAAAACATGATCACACCTTAGTACTCTTTGGGCGTTAATCACATGGTGATGTGAACTAAGATTACTGACTCTAGTAAACCCTTTGAGTGTTGGTCACATGGCGATGTGAACTATGGGTGTTAATCACATGGTGATGTGAACTATTGGTGTTAAATCACATGGCGATGTGAACTAGATTATTGACTCTAGTGCAAGTGGGAGACTGAAGGAAATATGCCCTAGAGGCAATAATAAAGTTATTATTTATTTCCTTATTTCATGATAAATGTTTATTATTCATGCTAGAATTGTATTAACCGGAAACTTAGTACATGTGTGAATACATAGACAAAACAAAGTGTCCCTAGTATGCCTCTACCTGACTAGTTCGTTTATCAAAGATGGTTATGTTTCCTAACCATAGACATGTGTTGTCATTTGATGAATGGGATCACTTCATTAGGAGAATGATATGATGGACAAGGCCCATTCATTAGCTTAGCATTATGATTGTTACAGTTTCATTGCTACTGCTTTCTTCATGACTTATACATGTTCCCCAGACTATGAGATTAT
Source organism: Triticum aestivum (assembly GCF_018294505.1). NCBI lineage: Eukaryota > Viridiplantae > Streptophyta > Magnoliopsida > Poales > Poaceae > Triticum > Triticum aestivum. The sequence continues at coordinate 123,639,721 of NC_057797.1, forward strand.
GCAACTCCCGTATACCAGAGAAACACCTTGTGTGCTATCAAACGTCACAACGTAACTGGGTGATTATAAAGATGCTCTACAGGTGTCTCCGATGGTGTTTGTTGAGTTGGCATAGATCGAGATTAGGATTTGTCACTCCGTGTATCGGAGAGGTATCTCTGGGCCCTCTGGGTGATGCACATCACTATAAGCCTTGCAAGCATTGCGACTAATGAGTTAGTTGCGGGATGATGCATTACGGAACGAGTAAAGAAACTTGCCGGTAACGAGATTGAACTAGGTATTGAGATACCGACGATCGAATCTCGAGCAAGTAACATACCGATGACAAAGGGAACAATGTATGTTGTTATGCGGTTTGACCGATAAAGATCTCCGTAGAATATGTAGGAACCAATATGAGCATCCAGGTTCCGCTATTGGTTATTGACTGGAAATGAGTCTCGGTCATGTCTACATAGTTCTTGAACCCGTAGGGTCCACACGCTTAACATTTTGTGACGATTTGTATTATGAGTTATGTGATTTGATGACCGAAGTTTGTTCGGAGTCTCGGATTAGATCGGGGACATGATGAGGAGTCTCGAAATGGTCGAGACGTAAAGATCAATATATTGGAAGGATATATTCGGACATCGGAAAGGTTCTGAGTGATTCGGGTATTTTTCGAAGTACCGAAGAATTACGGGAATTCGTATTGGGCCTTAATGGGCCATACGGGAAAGGAGAGAAAGGCCTAGGGTGGCCGCGCCCCTTCTTCATGGACTGGTCCGAATTGGACTAAGGAAAGGGGACGCCCCCTTCCTTCCTTCTCCTTCTCCCTTCCCTTTTTCCTATTCCATGTGGGAGGTGGAATCCTACTAGGACTAGGGAGTCCTAGTAGGACTCCGCACTTTGGGCGCGCCCTATGAGGGTCGGCCTCCTCCTCCCTTCATCCTTTATATACGTGGCCAGGGGCACCTCATAGACACACAAGTTGATCATTGATCTCTTAGCCGTGTGTGGTGCCCCCCTCCACCATAATCCACCTCGGTCATATCATCGTAGTGCTTAGGCGAAGCCCTGCGACGGTAGCATCATCATCACCGTCATCACGTCGTTGTGCTGATGAAGCTCTCCCTCAACACTCAGCTGGATCGAGAGTTCGTGGGACATCACCGAACTGAACGTGTGCAGATCGCGGAGGTGTCGTACTTTCGGTACTAGGACCGGTCGATCGTGAAAACGTACGACTACATCAACCGCGTTGTCATAACGCTTCCGCTTACGGTCTACGAGGGGACGTGGATAACATTCTTCCTTTCTCGTTGCTATGCATCACCATGATCTTGCGTGTGCGTAGAATTTTTTTTTGAAATTACTGCATTCCCCAACACCCGCCTCATGAGCTGCACCTCCTCCTCGGCGGCAATCGAATGTGGGGTCTATCCACTAGGTTGGCACGTACCGTGGGGTATTGTTCTCCAGATTTTGGTTAAATGCTCGGGGGCGGGGGGGGGGGGGGCATCCACTCGTCGGGCAACCACATACGACATTTGCTCCTACTCTCTCCATTCTTGAAGAGTGTACTTTTAATTTTGTTGAAAAGTCAAACTTTTTTATGTTTGATTGTATTTATACAATAATACACCAACGTTTATGTTGTCAAATTAGTACCATTAGATGCATGATAAAATATATTTTCATTATATACCTATTTAGTTTCACAAACATTAATATATTTTTGCACAAACTCGAATAAATTTTGAGATAGTTTGCCCCTACAACAAAATTGAAAGTACACTTTTAAGGATGAAGGGAGTATGCTAGTAGTAGCTGGTTTTGGACCAAACTGGAGCTACGGGCAAAAGCCTCAAACTAATCACACGTCGGTGCATGAGGACTTTTTTTTCTAAATAGAATAAATCTTTTCATTAAACATAATATCAAACCAGATCGTCGACAACCAGGGCCTGGACGAAGGTAGGAGCACCCGCGCAGCCATACGGCAATCAACTTAGAGCATCATTAATAATATAGCCACCTGACTATAAGATGTTGTCATGTCATCTATAGTCAACCTAATAGCCGATATATATAATAGCTAGCTATATAGAAGTACTATTTTAATATCACATGATCCATCTTACATTCTCACAATGTTTCATAAGACGCGTGCTGCAGCTGGCTGTTAATTTACGGTCTCTCTTCTGTTCTTTTTCCTCTTGTCTCTCGTCCAACTAAGCACAATAAACTATTTTAAGAAAAACGCTACCCTTCATTCGGCGGATGAAGCTGAGCGTGTCAACCAGCTCTGCGGTCATCAGATCTGATTTTGATCAAACGACGGGCAATCATATCTAACCTTTGCAACTTGGCCCCTGTTTCAAAGCAAGAAATGCAACATAGTGCTTGTTGCAAAGGTTGTTTTACACTTCCATCGCGCAACCAGCCTCATACGCATGTCACGCATCTTTTATGGGTCCCTTGCTCTACCTTATCTCCTACACAACAAATGCGAGCCAATTATTTTATTCATCCTTTTCTTCTTCCCCCTTTCATCGCATTCAACAAACCACAAACCACTGCAGCCGTCGGCACCTCCCTGCCGCGCCACCATGAATCGAGGCCTCCCCCTCAACGCGACCTAGGCCACCCTCCTTCACGCTCGAAGGCAGCCACGTCGCGCGTGCTAGCCCGTCGCCGGCGACATACATGTTCCAGGATGGCCACCAGCATCCTCCTCTGTGCCTCCACGTCCCGGTCTCTAGTACCACCATCACGTCCAGCAAGAGGTCGTTTGCATCCTCCTTTGCGCCTCCATGTCCCGGCCTCCAGCACCATGTCACGTCTAGCAAAAGGTCAGAGATGAGTTTCTACAGCAACAACACTGTTGCAAATTGCGGCAGCGAGCGACAAAGGGGATTTTGTTTTGGAAAACACTCTAAATCAGCCGGATGCAGACATCCAGTGCGCCAGCCACGCCCACGGCTTGCCACGTACCCACGCGCGTCTCTCCCACTCATCTCTTTCCTCTTCCCTTCTCCACCCACCACCGCTTTCTCTCGGCCATTCCTTCCTTCTTATCTTATCCTACTTCTCTTTCCTTCTCCAACGCCAAATCTCATCGTGGATGCAGCCATCAGCCAACTCCGCTAGAAACACCAGGCTACGACGCAAAGGAAGGGGGAGGGGATGTTGCAGGCTGGTGGGGCGACCCGCCACATATGCTGCGACGTCGGCCCATGGTGCTTCGAGCTCGGCGACTGCGGCAATAATATTGCGACGGTCTGTGGTGGCATTGCAGCAAGCTGCTGCTATGAGGCCGTCGGAGTTGCTACAACGGTGGCATTGATGTGAGCAACGCCGATGACAATGCTTGTTGGAGCTGTGAGAGGTGCTCGTCATCGTGGGGGCCTTCCGGTGATGCTGCAACTACAGTTACAAGCTGCCGGAGTTGCCGCGAGCAATGCTGTGATGGCTGACATTGTTGGGAGATGGTGCGGCAAGGACGTCGACCGCACGCTGATGCTGCGACGGCTGCTGGGACACGGCCGGCAATGGTAGCCTGGTTGCCTCAACGTTGTGACCATGTTGCGACGATGTCCCAGGTGCTTCGACGCCCGACGGCTTTGGCGATGCTGCGACGAACCGCGGCGGTGTTGCTGTGAGCCACTGCTGCAAGGCCGCCAGAGTTGCTACAACGGTGGCGTTGCCGCGAGCTCTGTTGCGAGGTCGCCGGAGTTTGCTACTATGGGGGGCGTTGCTGCGAGGACGTCGGAGTTGCTACGACGGGGCGGTGTTGCTGCAAGCCACTGTTGTAAGATCGCCGGAGATGCTACCGGAGCCACGTGTGTCGATCGACGACTTTTTGCTGGGAGCGGTGCCGCATCAGGGTTAGGCGAACCACGGTGCGCACCATAGGTTCTACAACGAGGACGACGAGATAGGAGAAGCAGGCCAGCAAAGAGAAGATCGGACGGCTAGGCGCTAGCGCTGAGCATCTGATGGCTATCAACGCGGTTGTAGTTTGGCCAGCGACAACCGGATGCCGCCTAGCACGCGCCTTTTATTTTACGCAACAAGCCTCTTGTTGAAGATGGCCGAACACAACACTACATTTGTTGCAAAGGGGGCAACAACGGAATTTTTCTTTCTGCAACAAGGGTCTTTTTTTTACAGGACTTGTTTCAAAGAAAAACAGTTTGGCAGGAGCACAACAAGGCTCGTGTTACGCTCAGCATTGCAAAGGCTGGCGCACGCTCACAGGACGAAGATCGGATGGCTGCCGAGCTCGCCATCCAACAGCTACCGAGGCGGCAGATCTTTCTTAACATCACCCAACCGACGCGTAGCACACCCTCTATTTTAATCCTTTACAGCCTTCGGACTACCTTATTAAACTTACTCTTATTACAATTCATAGGACAAAAAACAACTAAAAAGCAACAAAGTTCAAACCCACAAAGGCTTTATTAATCTCTCCAAACAGAATGCCGTTTGGTGAAAGATCATAAGCATTACTACTTGAGATGGCAGCCACCAGTTCCTGGGCCATCCATTACCAAGGTGATGCGTGTCATCATCCCCCATGCCTGCGCAGCTTGCAACGCAGCACAACAAGCTTCAGCGTCAGCTTGTAAAGATAGCAGCCTGCCAGCTCCAGCTCCAGCTCCTACCGCGTCTCCCTCAGCATCTGTGAGAATAAAACCCCAGCCCCCAGTCTTTCCATCAGGCATGAAGCTGCCATCCACGTTTACCTTCAGAATATCATTCGCCGTGCGCGCCCAGGCTATTGTGTACAGCCGTCTTTTCCTTTGGTTTCTTCAGGAAAAAGGTCTCAAAATCAGCCGCCGTCCTCCTCACATGGATCATCACCTCCACTAAGAGCCTGTTCGGTTTCTCTCCGCTCCCATGACTCAGCTCCCAGAGCGGAGCAGGCTCCTGCAGTTTTTTATGGAGCTGCTCAAACCGAGCTCCGCGGAGTGGAGCAGAGAGATTCTGAACAGGGCCTAAGTTAAGCTTCTTCTCGCCAGTATTAACTTTGTTTCTAGCCAGCCACCAGTTTCATCTTTCTTGGTGCCTGAGGGCTATTGATAAACCGAGCTTGCTCTCCTGTACTAATGTGCGAGCACCATCCAGTAGTGCCAAACCACCCATTTCATTCAGCAACTCACACTGCCAACGTCAAGAGGCAGCCAAATGTCAGGTAAACACCAACTGGCTATGGCAAACCTGGATCATCATATACTTTGCAGATCACCACATTGTGAAAACACAGGGTAGATGATGGTGCGGTCGGACACCTCCATCGCAGAGATATTATGTTACCATAACAAGTACAGAGTTCAACAGGATCGCTCGGAGGAAACAGAGCAGTAAATACATCAGACAGACACGCGGTGGTTATTGAACAACTGCACAAAGATCCAGACGCTCGCAGATGCCATCCCTGCCTAGTAGCCATAGCTGGTCTTCTTCATCATCCTCGCAAACTCGCCAAAATCTATCTCGCCGTCACCTGTGATGGGACAGAAATGAAGCTAAGTCACTTGATTCTCCAGTAGGATAAAGTTTCAGAAAAATGAAGCTCTTCCATTCTCAGCAAAGTGAGTTGAAATGGCTAACCATTTTGATCTGCCTCTTGAACCATTTCTTGGATCTCTTGGAGAGTGAAGTTTTCACCCAACTCTTTGGCAATGCGCTGAATATCAACATCTGAAATCTTCCCCTGCACGAGTCACACAGCATACTAGAGTTATGGCAACACTCTGTTCAAACAATGGTAGATTTACAAAATAGGTATGTGTTTCATTCACACATTGAGCTCCACCTAGCATTAGAAAAGATATCAAATTGCCATTCTGCACCAAACCACCAAAAAGCATCCAGTACTACTGTCACAATCTAGACCGTTTTAGACTAATATGGTTTTCCAAGGGGAAAATTCAACCATATTCAACCATTAATTTCTACAAAAAGTATGTTGCTTTAGATAAATTAAGTATACATACATTAGGAAAGTATATCTCCCCATGAATCTAGAGGTATCAATTAAATGTTGTAGAAGTTGATATTTTTTTCTGTATTAAAGATTTTAAAACGACTTAGATTGTGACTCAGAGGGAATAGTAAATTTTAACTATTTATGAAACTGGTCGAACCAGTAAGCATCCAGAAGTAAGAAAACAAGTCAACTCATTAAACATCTGAAAGAATTAAAATGGTCAATTGTCCGCTAAAGACAAAATTCCAATTGTCTGATAAAGTAAAGCTAACCAGTTTATAACCTGGAAAGTTGCAGTGAACCAGATTCATATTCAACAATATATGTAGAACAAAGGAATATTGAGAAACTTTACATTTTTATCTTGGTCAATAATGCGGAACGCTTTTGTAAGCTCTTCTTTAGTGTCCCTCTCCCCAATCTTGGCAGTCATCATGTGCTCAAACTCCTCATAATCTATCGATCCACTGCCATCTTTGTCAACATCAGCAATCATCTGATTGATTTGCTGCATTATCCAAAAGCAGGGTGGAGTGTCAGTAGGAGGGATTTCCTCAATACATTATAGAGTACCCTAGTAGTAAAGGAAGGATTCATTAACCAGCTAGATTTTTAAGGTGAGAGAAAATATATACCAAAAAGAACATGTTTGGATAACAAACGTCATTAATTAAGAATTGCAATGCAGGTCAATTATCTATCCTTCTAGGAATGTTCATCGAGTATTGCATTACTTATTCAAGAAGCAAAATTTAACCACTTTATCTGCAATGGATGTTTGATCATTTCTATGATCCAACAGGAGCAAGACAACTACAAGCTCTCCTGGTAAGGTGGGAGGAAATGCAAAACGAAAGAGCTAGCAAGGTGGATGAACTGTACCTCCTCTGTCATCTCAAATCCCAAGGCTCTACAAACAAAAGCAACAAAGTTAGGGCCGTTATTTTTTACATGAGAAAATGGCGTTAAAATGACAATGACTATGAAATTACTAGTACCTCATCGCAACATTCAACTCTTTGGCATCGATGGTTCCTGCAATGCGAACACGTTGAAGAACATCAGCCCAACTAACCAATATTGCATCGGGGAATAACCAGGCCAGTGAAGGAACAGATTCATTACCAGAGTTATCGGTGTCGAAAAGATCAAATGCTTCCTTTATTTCCTGCCTCTTCTGTTGCGTGAGGCCATGGGGGCGAGTCCTAGGCCTCTCCCTCCTTGTCTGTCCCTTCATTGTAGACTACAATAAAAGCAGACATACCAGAAGCGGGTCAATGCGCAGGATGATGTTATCAGAATATCAGTCGAGATTATCAGCAAAGGTCATAACAAATCATTCCGGCAAATAGGATAACCGTTGTGTAAATGTTCATGCAGGGAATTAAATCTTCAAAGATAGCTGCTTTATATTAGCACAGGAATTCAATATAAACAGCTGCCGCCTATGCTGCAAGCGACGGACACGGATCACGGGCTCGGTGCCTGCCCGAATTCGGCGGCGACGGTTCGCAAGGAAGAAGGGGATCTAGAGGGAGAGGAGGGCAAGGAGCTCACCATGGCTAGAGAAGAGCGTCGCGTAGGGTGAGCCGCCGACGAAGAGGGTCGCCGCCCGCGTGGATCTGCCGGTGCCCGAGGGGAAGAACGATGAGGGTGAGGCGGCCGTCGATCTGGTCGCGAAGGAGGAGCTGTGACGCGTCGGCGTTTGCTTGGGACGAGGGGCTCGGAGAGGGCTGGACGGTCGAAGGTATTGGACCGGGCCGCGTCCGGTGGGAGATCGAATTCATATCTTTACCGCGCTTGACGTGTCCGAGACTATTTTTCTGGAGTGAAACATATTACTTCGTAAGAAAAGCAAAATAAAGGAAATTTCAGTCAAAGGAAAATAAATCAGAAGCCATGTTGCCTGATGCAGACTCCTTTTGGGGCAACTAAGAAATTTTGGGATTTTGGATGAAGTCTTCATCCTCCAAAGGTATGACGACAGGTACCTTCTTTTTTCAGCGTTGTCTTGGTGACGGTGATGGTGGATGACTTTCTGGCGTGGCACAAGATTATGTCGCAGTGAAATTTAATTTTGCTTCATACAGGGCGTGTTTAGTTGCTTTCGCTGTCGGGTCTGGCTCAGAGGGAAAAAACGAGCCAGGCTGAGCAGGATCTGGATAAACAAAAACAGGGTCAAAAACGTAGATAATCAGTTGATTGGTTGCCTGCATTTGAGGGTCATGTCACCGAGATGCAATTTTCATCCGGCGTTTGGTTGCATATGCATATGATTAGGACTTAACAACAAAGCTTAACACCCACCAGGTTTGGCATCTCATTTTGTCGAACACGTTGAGCGCGTCGGAGGTTCCTCTGCCCATCATGTTGTAACACTCCGGATGTAATTTACCTTATTTGTACTTCAACTCTTGCCGTTTCCGGCACTAAGTTATGTTATTTCCTCGTTGTCGGGTTTTGTCTTCGTGTTGTTTTGTCTTTGTCATGCATCTCATATCATGTCATCATGTGCATTGCATTTGTATACGTATTCGTCTCATGCATTCGAGCATTTTCCCCGTTGTCCGTTTTGCATTCCGGCGCTCCTATGTCCTCCGGTGTCCCTTTCTACCTCTTTTCATGTGCAGGCGTTAAACGTTTTCGGATTAGACCGATACTTGTCTTGCGGCCTAGGTTTACTACCGGTAGACCGCCTGTCAAGTTTCGTGCCGTTTGGACTTCGTTTGATACTCCAACGGTTAACCGAGGGACTGAAAAGGCCTCGTGTGTTGCAGCCCAACACCCCTTCAAAGTGGCCCAAAACCCACCTAAACTTCCTCCATCATCTAGATCGTTCGATCACGATCGCGTGGCCATAAACCGCACCTCATTTGGAGCTTCCTAGCTCCCTCTACCTCTATAAATATGTCCCTCCACGAAAATTCCGGGTCTCCTCTCCCCCTAACCCTAGAGAAACTCCACCCGTCGCCGCTGGACAAAAATCTGGGCATCGGACGTGTCCGCCCGCCGCCGCCGACCAACCAGACGACGCCACCTGTTCCGGGCGTGACCACATCGCCGCATCAGCCCCGCTGGCCCGCGAGGCCCAGGCCGGGCCCCCCCGTCGCCCGACCGGGCCCGAGCTGCCCCGCGCGCGTCGCCTTCTTCTTCCTTCGCGCCGCCCCGATCCGCCGGAACGCCGCGCTCCGCCGCCTGCTCGCCGACGAGCTCGCCCACCGCCCTGCGCTCGCGCCGCCCGAGCCAGTCGCCGGAGCCCTACGAGCACGTGCGCCCGTGGAGGAGCTCAACGCTGGCGCCGCCCCTCCTCACCATCTCCGGCCTCCCTCGACTCCGGCCTCCTCCGCGATCTCCGGCGAATAGGTTTCCGGTGAACCTCGGAGTGCGCACCGCTATAGTGCAACCGGATCCAGATCTGGAAATCCCCTCGGTTGACTTTTTCCCCTCGAAACCCTAGTTTTTTTGCATACTTTGACATGCCATAACTTCCTTATCGTGGCTCCGATTCATGCGTGTAGCATATCAAAATGTTCGCCTCGACGAGTACATCATTTCATCTCATTGGATTTTTTCCTTTTGAGCTCATCTTGATGCCTGAAATGCTGTTGGAAGAGGGCTATGTGATGATAGTTTCAGATCTGTTTCAGCAAATGCACTTTTGTCATTTTTGCCATGATTAATGTGTGCATGCTATGATCCTGAGCTCTACATGTGATTTGAAGAATGCCATGCCATCTTTACAAGGGTGTATGCCATGTATTTTTGTGATTTTTGTGGTGACTAGCACAAGCATGCAAAGTAGTTTACTCAATGATGCTGATTTCAGGGACTTAGAATTTCACTAAGTCCTTGCCCTGTCATTATTTTTATGCCATATGTTCATATTGTTTCCTAGTGATTCGTGCCTCTTTTGAGCATGATCAGTAAGGATGTTTTCTAGATAATGTTGGGCTCTATCCATCCATGTCTTTTTTTGCAATTATGGAGTACCCTAGCTTGAGTCAATCGAGCTCTACTTTTACTATAAAATGTTCCTGGCAGATTGTTAACATGTTTAGCGATTTTGCCGAGCTTGTTGTTGTTGATCCATGCACGCTATCTTGTTGTTCTTGCCATGTCTAGCTTCTATGCCATGTCTATTTTCTGGGTGTATGCTTAGTTTGTCATGCAATGCCTCGTAGTGAGTGCATCGAGCTCGTAAACATGTCTACTTGATATCTGTTTTGCATGCTCTAGTTTTTCACTAAGTCTGAATCTGTTTTCATTAATTGCTATGTTCACATGCTTGCAATTGTATTTTCTGATCCCTTTTGGCTCATGGTCACTAAGGGACTTTTGTTATATGCTTTGAGTAGCTTCATTCCATGCCTTGATTTGCCATGACATGTTCCTGTAGCATGTAGTTATCATGCTCTAAACTTTGCTTCCTGATGTTAAATTCCTGACTTGTTAATTTCACTAAGTCTGAAACCAGTAATCTTTTGCACTTTTGCCATGCTTGTTTGAACCTGTTAATGAGTGAATTAGCCGTAGCTCAGTGTTCATATTTTGTCAAGCATCATGAGTGGATCCCTGTCATGTATTTTGTTGTCATGTTTGAGTGCATTAGCTTATTTATCGTGATGCATTTAGAAGGCTACTTGCTGTTTATCGCAGACCGGTGCCATATTTGTTTTGCTTGCCATTTCCAAACCGTGCATCCGATTTTGGTGATCTTTATATCAATTTCGACCGAAATCACCTTCCCTTTCCAGTGGCACTCTTGGTTTTCCAAGTTGAGGCCAGGTTCTATCATTCCTTTGCAAATCTTGCATATGCATCACATATCGCATCCCGCATATCATACCATGTTTGCATCATGTTGCTTGAGCATTACACGTGGTTGATTGTGTTCCTTTTGTTTGTTGTTCTTGATTGGGTAGAGCCGGGAGACGAGTACATGAACGAGGAGCCCGTTGAGTACGCTTACGAGGATCAAGGCAACTCTGAGAACTTTGTAGGCAAGATGACCATACCCTCGAAATCACTTCTATATTTGCTTGCTAGATGCTCGCTCTTTTGCTATGTCTATGCTACGATACCTACCACTTGCTTATCATGCCTCCCATATTGCCATGTCAAACCTCTAACCCACCTTGTCCTAGCAAACCGTTGTTTGGCTATGTTACCGCTTTGCTCAGCCCCTCTTATAGCGTTGCTAGTTGCAGGTGAAGATTGGAGATCGTTCCCTGTTGGAACTTGTTTATTGTTGGGATATCATAATATTATCTTGTTTATCTTAATGCACCTATATACTTGGTAAAGGGTGGAAGGCTCGGCCTTATGCCTGGTGTTTTGTTCCACTCTTGTCGCCCTAGTTTTTCCGTCATATCGGTGTTATGTTCCTGGATTTTGCGTTCCTTACACGGTTGGGTTATAATGGGAACCCCTTGACAATTCACCTTGAATAAAACTCCTCCAGTAATGCCCAACCTTGGTTTTACCATTTGCCACCTAGCCTCTTTTTCCCTTGGGTTTCCGGAGCTTGAGGGTCATCTTTATTTAAACCCCCCCGGGCCAGTGCTCCTCCGAGTGTTGGTCCAAACTAGAGCCCTTTGCAACGCCCCCTCGGGGAAACTCAAGGTTTGGTTTTAGTTGTACGGAGCGCTCATCTGAGTGTGCCCTGAGAACGAGATATGTGCAGCTCCTATCGGGATTTGTCGGCACATTCGGGCGGTGTTGCTGGACTTGTTTTACCATTGTCGAGGATGTCTTGTAACCGGGATGCCGAGTCTGATCGGATTGTCTTGGAAGAAGGAATATCCTTCGTTGATCGTGAGAGCTTGTGATGGGCTAAGTTGGGACTCCCCTGCAGGGATTTGAACTTTCGAAAGTCGTGCCCGCGGTTATGGGCAGATGGGAATTTGTTAATGTCCGGTTGTAGATAACATGAAACTTAACTTAATTAAAATGCACCAACCACGTGTGTAACCGTGATGGTATCTTCTCGGCGGAGTCTGGGAAGTGAACACGGTGTTGGAGTAATGCTTGACGTAGGTTGTTCTAGGATCACTTCTTGATCATAGTTTGTCGCTCGTGCCTTTGACTTCTCTTCTCGCTCTCTTTTGCGCATATGTTAGCCACCAAATATACTAGTCGCTTGCTGCAGCTCCACATCATACCTTTACCCTTCCTATAAGCTTAAATAGTCTTGATCGCGAGGGTGTGAGATTGCTGAGTCCTCGTGACTCACAGTTTACTTCCAAAATCAGATGCAGGGACCGATGATACCGCTCCAGGTGATTCAACTGAGCTCAAGTGGATGTTTGATGAGGACTCAGGACGATACTACATGTCTTTCCCAGATGATCAGTAGTGGTGCCCAGTTGGGGCGATCGGGGACTATGTTGCATTTGGGGTTTATCTTCATTTTGGTTCCGTAGTCGGACCTTTGAGTGTATTGGATGAATGTAATGACTTATTTATGTATTTGTGTGACGTGGCGAGTGTAAGCCAACTATGTATCTTTTCCCTTATTGTATTACATGGGTTGTTTGCGAAGATTACCTCACTTGCGACATTACTTTCAATGCGATTATGCCTCTAAGTCGTGCTTCGACACATGGGAGATATAGCCGCATCGAGGGCATTACAAGTTGGTAATCAGAGCCTTCCCCGACCTTAGGAGCCCCCTGCTTGATCGAACCGATGGCGTTGTTGAGTCTAGAAAAATGTTTTGAGTCATTTAGGATTATATATATCGGAGAGTAGGACTTCTTTTTACTCCTCAGTCCCTTCGTCGCTCTGGTGAGGCATCCTGACGTAGAGTTTTGACTCTTCTCTTCTCAAATTTCAGAAAAAAATTTAGGATCATGCGGGTATCTTGGAATCGTTTCGATGGTTTTGTGACGAGAATATTGTTCTTGGTGCCTCCTGACATTTAGGGGTTGTGGCAGTGTCCCGGGGAGTTGAGCTCTGAGGTGTTGTCGTCACAATTTTATCGTTGCAATTCTGGAATACCTGAGTTTCGCCGACATTGAAAATCTCTTTTATGCAGTTGTTGGTGAGATAACCTCGACGCCACTCAGTACTGGGACGGGAGTTCGGGAGTATTGCCATAACTCATATAACGGATGCTTTTCGAAGGTTGAGGTAAATGATTTCCAAGTTTTCTTGGTTATGTGTTGAAGGATGGATACAACTGGATGTAGGATTTTCTAGCTTTGGGTGAGATATTATGCTTCCCCTGTATCCCCAACACCTGATTGCATAACCGGAAAGGTTCGGGAGTTTCATAGGTGGGAATTCTTGTAGCTCTAGTTCTTCTTCCTCGGATATTTGGTTTGTGATTGGGTAATCCTTACCAAGTATTTTCTCTTGTCCGTACCTTGTTGTTTTATTCTTCTACCTCTATCTAAGTGGCTTCTCAATTTATGGAAGTGCGACCATGTCGATTGGAGTTCGTTCATTTTGTTCGGATGTGAAGACTATATGTGCAATTTCGATCCATTTGATTCAGCTTAAATATTTGTCTGTCAAGATGCTAACGGATGTCACCCTCTTCAGGATGGCTCCTGCTAAGGGTCAGAATCAGAATCAGGATCCGCCACCACCACCTCCACCTCCGGAGGCATGGCAAGTTGTGATGGCCGCTACCAATGCAAACATGCAGCTGGTCATGCAAATTCTGCAAGAGCGCAACCAAGGGAATCATGGCCATGGCAACAATCAGAATCAGTTTGCTACACTCAACCAGTTCCTTGCTAACCAGCCAAAGACCTTCAGCAACTGTGTCGAGGCCACAGACGCTGATGATTGGCTCATGGATATCTGCAAGCATTTCGAGTGCAGCAACGTCAGGCCTGAGGACTTTGTCAAGTTTGCCTCCTTCCAACTCAAAGACCAAGCTGCAGAATGGTTTCAGCAATACAAAGATTCCAGAGGGGCCGTGTGATTACCTGGGATGAATTCCGTCAAAACTTCAAAGCTCATCACATTCCTCAGAGTGTTGTTGAAAGCAAGCGTGAGGAATTCTGCAACTTGAAGCAAGGCAGCTTGTCTGTTTACCAGTATAACATTCTGTTCTAGAGGCTCGCTCGTTTCGCCAAGCAAGACGTCCCTGACGAGAAGAGCATGATTTACTAGTTAAGGGGTGGCCTCAGAGAAGATCTCCAACTAGCTCTCGTCCTTTTTGAGCCGAAGAAGTACGATGAGTTCTACAATATGGCAATGAAGCAAGACACTGCTCAACTCAAGTGCGATGCTTTCAAGAAGTGAGTCAGAGATGCAACTCCTTCCTCAACTCAAGTGGCTAAGCAGCAAAAGTATTGGCTTCCTCCTCCTCCGTTCCGTCAGCCTTATCAGCAGAAGAGACAATGGATCTTCCCACCCACCCAACCCTGGCTTTCGGAACAATACTTCGTCTCAAGCTCCAAGATCAAGTGCTCCGTATCACCGTCCGCTCTCGGAGGTCACGTGCAACAAGTGTCAGCAGAAGGGTCACTATGCCAACAAATGCTTCAATCAGAGGCGTCTTCTTTCTCCTCCTCCCGTGAGATCTAAAGGAAATATGCCCTAGAGGCAATAATAAAGTTATTATTTATTTCCTTATATCATGATAAATGTTTATTATTCATGCTAGAATTGTATTAACCGGAAACATAATACATGTGTGAATACATAGACAAACAGTATGTCACTAGTATGCCTCTACTTGACTAGCTCGTTGATCAAAGATGGTTATGTTTCCTAACCATAGACATGAGTTGTCATTTGATTAATGGGATCACATCATTAGGAGAATGATATGATTGACTTGACCCATTCCATTAGCTTAGCACTTGATCGTTTAGTTTGTTGATATTGCTTTCTTCATGACTTATACATGTTCCTATGACTATGACATTATGCAACTCCCGTTTACCGGAGGAACACTTTGTGTGATACCAAATGTCACAACGTAACTGGGTGATTATAAAGGTGCTTTACAGGTGTCTCCAAACGTACTTGTTGGGTTGGCGTATTTCAAGATTAGGATTTGTCACTCCGATTGTCGGAGAGGTATCTCTTGGCCCTCTCGGTAATGCACATCACTTAAGCCTTGCAAGCATTGCAACTAATGAGTTAATTGCGGGATGATGTATTACGAAATGAGTAAAGAGACTTGCCGGTAACGAGATTGAATTAGGTATTGAGATACCGACGATCGAATCTCGGGCAAGTAACATACCAATGACAAAGGGAACAATGTATGTTGTTATGCGGTCTGACCGATAAAGATCTTCGTAGAATATGTAGGAGCCAATATGAGCATCCAGGTTCCGCTATTGGTTATTGACCGGAGACGTGTCTCGGTCATGTCTACATAGTTCTCGAACCCGTAGGGTCCGCACGCTTAACGCTACGATGACAGTTATATTATGAGTTTATATGTTTTGATGTACCGAAGGAGTTCGGAGTCCCGGATGAGATCGGGGACATGGCGAGGAGTCTTGAAATGGTCGAGACGTAAAGATCGATATATTGGACGACTATATTCGGACTTCGGAAAGGTTCCGAGTGATTCGGGTATTTTTCGGAGTACCTGAGAGTTACGAGAATTCGCCGGGGAGTATATGGGCCTTATTGGGCCATACGGGAATAGAGAAGATAGGCCAAAAGGAAGGAGACCTGCGCCCCCCCTCTGGTCCGAATTGGACAAGGGGTGCAGCCCCCTTTTCCTTCTCCCTCTCCTCCTCTTTCCTTCTCTCCTACTCCAACAAGGAAAGGAGGAGTCCTACTCCCGGTAGGAGTAGGACTCCCCCCTTGGCGCGCCCTCCTCCTAGGCCGGCCGCCTCCCCCCTTGCTCCTTTATATACAGGGGCAGGGGGGCACCTGTAGACACACAAGTTGATCAAGTTGATCGTCTCTTAGCCGTGTGCGGTGCCCCCCCTCCACCATAGTCCACCTCGATAATACTGTAGCGGTGCTTAGGCGAAGCCCTGCATCGGTAGAACATCAACATCGTCACCATGCCATCGTGCTAACGAAACTCTCCCTCAACACTCGGCTGGATCGGAGTTCGAGGGACATCATCGGGGTGAACATGTGCTAAACTTGGAGGTGCCGTACGTTCGGTACTTGATCGGTTGGATCGTTAAGACGTATGACTACATCAACCGCGTTGTGCTAACGCTTCCGCTTACGGTCTACGAGGGTACGGGGACAACACTCTCCCTCTCGTTGCTATGCATCACCATGATCTTGCGTGTGCGTAGGAAAATTTTGAAATTACTACGTTTCCAATAGTGGCATCTGAGCCAGGTTTTATGCGTTGATGTTATATGCACGAGTAGAACACAAGTGAGTTGTGGGCGATATAAGTCATACTGCTTACCAGCATGTCATACTTTGGTTTGGCGGTATTGTTGGATGAAGCGGCCCGGACCGACATTACACGTACACTTACGCGAGACTGGTTCTATCGACGTGCTTTGCACATAGGTGGCTGGCGGGTGTCAGTTTCTCCAACTTTAGTTGAACCGAGTGTGGCTATGCCCAGTCCTTGTGAAGGTTAAAATAGCACCAACTTGACAAACTATCGTTGTGGTTTTGATGCGTAGGTAAGAACGGTTCTTGCTAAGCCCGTAGCAGCCACGTAAAACTTGCAACAACAAAGTAGAGGACGTCTAACTTGTTTTTGCAGGGCATGTTGTGATGTGATATGGTCAATACGTGATGCTATATTGTATGAGATGATCATGTTTTGTAACCGAGTTATCGGCAACTGGCAGGAGCCATATGGTTGTCGCTTTATTGTATGCAATACAATCGCCTTGTAATGCTTTACTTTATCACTAAGCGGTAGCGATAGTCATGGAAGCATAAGATTGGCGAGGCGACAACAATGCTACGATGGAGATCAAGGTGTCGCACCGGTGACGATGGTGATCATGACGGTGCTTCGGAGATGGAGATCACAAGCACAAGATGATGATGGCCATATCATATCACTTATATTGATTGCATGTGATGTTTATCTTTTATGCATCTTATCTTGCTTTGATTGACGGTAGCATTATAAGATGATCCCTCACTAAATTATCAAAGTATAAGTGTTCTCCCTGAGTATGCACCGCTGTGAAAGTTCTTCGTGCTGAGACACCACGTGATGATCGGGTGTGATAGGATCTACGTTCAAATACAATGGGTGCAAAACAGTTGCACACGCGGAATATTCAGGTTAAACTTGACGAGCCTAGCATATAATAGATATGGCCTCGGAACACGGAGACCGAAAGGTCGAGCGTGAATCATATAGTAGATATGATTAACATAGTGATGTTCACCATTGAAACTACTCCATCTCACGTGATGATCGGACATGGTTTAGTTGATTTGCATCACGTGATCACTTAGAGGATTAGAGGGATGTCTTTCTAAGTGGGAGTTCTTAAGTAATATGATTAATTGAACTTAAATTTATCATGAACTTAGTCCTGGTAGTATTAGCATATCTATGTTGTAGATCAATAGCTCGCGTTTAGCTCCCCTGTCTTATTTTTGATATGTTCCTAGAGAAAACTAAGATGAAAGATGTTAGTAGCAATGATGCGGATTGGATCCATGATCTGAGGGTTATCCTCATTGCTGCACAGAAGAATTATGTCCTTAATGCACCACTAGGTGACAGACCTATTGCAGGAGCAGATGCATACGTTATGAATGTTTGGCTAGCTCAATATGATGACTACTTGATAGTTTAGTGCACCATGCTTAAACGGCTTAGAATCGGGACTTCAAAGACGTTTTGAACGTCATGGACCATATGAGATGTTCCAGGAGTTGAAGTTAATATTTCAAGTAAATACCCGAGTTGAGAGATATGAAGTCTCCAACAAGTTCTATAGCTAAAAGATGGAGGAGAATAGCTCAAGAAGTGAGCATGTACTCAGATTGTCTGGGTACTACAATCGCTTGAATCAAGTGGGAGTTAATCTTCTAGATAAAATAGTGATTGACAGAATTCTCTAGTCACCATCACCAAGTTAGTAGAACTTCGTGATGAACTATAATATGCAAGGGATAACTCCCAAGCTCTTCGTAATGCTGAAATCGATGAAGGTAGAAATCAAGAAAAATATCAAGTGTTGATGGTAGACAAGACCACTAGTTTCAAGAAAAGGGCAAAGGGAAGAAGGGGAACTTCAAGAAGAATGGCAAGCAAGTTGCTGCTCAAGTGAAGAAGCCCAAGTCTAGTCCTAAGCCTGAGAGTAAGTGCTTCTACTGCAAAGGGACTGGTCACTGGAAGCGGAACTGCCCCAAGTATTTGGCAGATAAGAAGGATGGAAAAATGAACAAAGGTATATTTGATATACGGATTATTGATGTGTATTTTACTAGTGTTCATAGCAACCCCCGGTATTTGATATTGGTTCAGTTGCTAAGAGTAGTAACTCGAAACGGGAGTTGCATAATGAACAGAGACTAGTTAAGGGTGAAGTGACGATGTGTGTTGGGAGTGGTTCCAAGATTGATATGATCATCATCGCACACTCCCTATACTTGCAGGATTAGTGTTGAACCTAAATAAGTGTTATTTGGTGTTTGCATTGAGCATGAATATGATTTGATCATGTTTATTGCAATACGATTATTCATTTAAGTAAGAGAATAAATTGTTGTTCTATTTACATATGTGGTTACACACCCAATGAAAATGGTTTGTTGGATCTCGATCGTAGTGATGCACATATTCATAATATTGAAGCCAAAAGATGCAAAGTTAATAATGATAGTGCAACTTATTTGTGGCACTGCCATTTAGGTCATATTGGTGTAAAGCGCATGAAGAAACTCCATGCTGATGGACTTTTGGAATCACTTGATTATAAATCAGTTGATGCTTGCGAACCATGTCTCATGGGCAAGATGACTAAGACTCTGTTCTCCGGAACAATGCAGCAAGCAACAGATTTGTTGGAAATCATGCATACTGATGTATGTGGTCCGATGAATATTGAAGCTTGCGGCAGGTATCATTATTTTCTGATCTTCACAGATGATTTGAGCAGATATGAGTATATCTACTTGATGAAACACAAGTCTGAAACATTTGAAAAGTTCAAAGAATTTCAGAGTGAAGTGGAGAATCATCGTAACAAAATAAAAGTTTCTACGATATGATCGCAGAAGTAAAATATTTGAGTGACGAGTTTGGCCTTCGGTTAAAACAATGTGAAATAGTTTCACTACTCACACCACCTGGAACACCACAGTGTAATGGTGTGTCCGAACGTCGTAACCGTGCTTTATTAGATATGGTGCAATCTATGCCGTCTCTTACTGATTTACCGCTATCGTTTTGGGGTTATGCATTAGAGATAGCTACATTCACGTTAAATAGGGCACCATCTAAATCCGTTGAGATGACACCGTATGAACTATGGTTTGGCAAGAAGCCTAAGCTGTCGTTTCTTAAAGTTTGAGGTTGCAATGCTTATGTGAAAAAGTTTCAACCTGATAAGCTCAAACCCAAATCGGAGAAGTGCGTCTTCATAGGATACCCAAAAGAAATTGTTGGGTACACCTTCTATCACAGATCCGAAGGCAAGATATTCGTTGCTGAGAATGGATCCTTTCTAGAGAAGGAGTTTCTCTCAAAAGAAGTGAGTGGGAGGAAAGTAGAATTTGATGAGGTAACTGTAGCTGCTCCCTTATTGGAAAGTAGTTCATCATAGAAATCTGTTCCTGTGACTACTACACCAATTAGTGAGGAAGCTAATGATGATGATCATGTAACTTCAAATCAAGTTACTACCGAACCTCGTAGGTAAACCAGAGTGATATCCGCACTAGAGTGGTACGGTAATCCTGTTCTAGAGGTCATGTTACTTGACCATGATGAGCCTACGAACTATGAGGAAGCGATGATGAGCCCAGATTCCGCGAAATGGCTTGAGGCCATGAAATCTGAGATGAGATCCATGTATGAGAACAAAGTATGGACTTTGATTGACTTGCCCAATGATCGGCGAGCCATTGAGATTAAATGGATCTTCAAGAGGAAGACGGACGCTGATAGTAGTGTTACTATCTACAAATCCTAGAATTGTCGCAAAAAGGTTTTTAGCAAGTTCAAGGTGTTGACTACGATGAGAATTTCTCACTCGTATCTATGCTTAAGTCTGTCCGAATCATGTTAGCAATTGCTGCATTTTATGAAATCTGGCAAATGGATAAACAAAACTGCATTCCTTAATAGATTTAATAAAGAAGAGTTGTATATGATGCAACCAGAAGGTTTTTGTCAATCCTAAAGGTACTAACAAAATATGCAAGCTCCAGTGATCCATCTATGGACTGGTGCAAGCATCTCGGAGTTGGAATATACGCTTTGAAAAGTTGATCAAAGCATATAGTTTTATACAGACTTGTGGTGAAGCCTGTATTTACAAGAAAGTGAGTGGGAGCACTACAACATTTCTGATAAGTATATGTGAATGACATATTGTTGATCGGAGATAATGTAGAATTATTCTACAAAGCATAAAGGAGTGTTTGAAAGGAGTTTTTCAAAGAAAGACCTCGGTGAAGCTGCTTACATGTTGAGCATCAAGATCTATAGAGATAGATCAAGACGCTTGATAAGTTTTTCAATGAGTACATACCTTGACAAGATTTTGAAGTAGTTCAAAATGGAACAGTCAAAGAAAGAGTTCTTGCCTGTGTTACAAGGTGTGAAACTGAGTAAGACTCAAAGCCCGACCACAACAGAAGATAGAAAGAGAATGAAAGTCATTCCCTATGCCTTGGCCATAGGTTCTATAAAATATGCCATACCGTATACCAGATCTATTGTATACCCTACACTGTTTTTGGCAAGGGGTACAATAGTGATCTAGGAGTAGATCATTGGACAGCGGTCAAAATTATCCTTTGTGGAATAAGGATATGTTTCTCGATTATGGAGGTGACAAAAAGGTTCGTCGTAAAGGGTTACGTCGATGCAAATTTTGACACTGATCCAGATGACTCTAAATCTCAATCTGGATGCATATTGAAAGTGGGAGCAATTAACTAGAGTAACTCCGTGCAGAGCATTGTTGACATAGAAATTTGCAAAATACTTACGGATCTGAATGTGGCAGACCCATTGACTAAACTTCTCTCACAAGCAAAACATGATCACACCTTAGTACTCTTTGGGTGTTAATCACATAGCAATGTGAACTAGATTATTGACTCTACTAAACCCTTTGGGTGTTTGTCACATGTCGGCGTGAGCTATGGGTGTTAATCACATGGTGATGTGAACTATTGGTATTAAATCACATGGCGATGTGAACTAGATTATTGACTCTAGTGCAAGTGGGAGACTGAAGGAAATATGCCCTAGAGGCAATAATGAAGTTATTATTTATTTCCTTATATCATGATAAATGTTTATTATTCATGCTAGAATTGTATTAACCGGAAACATAATACATGTGTGAATACATAGACAAACAGTATGTCACTAGTATGCCTTTACTTGACTAGCTCGTTGATCAAAGATGGTTATGTTTCCTAACCATAGACATGAGTTGTCATTTGATTAACGGGGTCACACCATTAGGAGAATGATGTGATTGACTTGATCCATTCTGTTAGCTTAGCACTTGATCGTTTAGTTTGTTGCTATTGCTTTCTTCATGACTTATACATGTTCCTATGACTATGACATTATGCAACTCCCGTTTATCGGAGGAACACTTTGTGTGCTACCAAACGTCACAATGTAACTGGGTGATTATAAAGGTGCTCTACAGGTGTCTCCAAAGGTACTTGTTGGGTTGGCGTATTTCGAGATTAGGATTTGTCACTCCGATTGTCGGAGAGGTATCTCTGGGCCCTCTCGGTAATGCACATCACTTAAGCCTTGCAAGCATTGCAACTAATGAGTTAGTTGCGGGATGATGTATTACGGAACGAGTAAAGAGACTTGCCGGTAACGAGATTGAACTAGGTATTGAGATACCGATGATCGAATCTCGGGCAAGTAACATATCGATGACAAAGGGAACAACGTATGTTGTTATGCGGTCTGACCGATAAAGATCTTCGTAGAATATGTAGGAGCCAATATGAGAATCCAGGTTCCGCTATTGGTTATTGACCGGAGACGTGTCTCGGTCATGTCTACGTAGTTCTCGAACCCGTAGGGTCCGCACGCTTAACGCTACGATGACACTTATATTATGAGTTTATATGTTTTGATGTACCGAAGGAGTTCGGAGTCCCGTATGAGATCGGGGACATGGCGAGGAGTCTCGAAATGGTTGAAACGTAAAAATCGATATATTGGACGACTATATTCGGACTTCGGAAAGGTTCCGAGTGATTCGGGTATTTTTCGGAGTACCGGAGAGTTACGGGAATTCGCCGGGGAGTATATG
Organism: Triticum aestivum; assembly: GCF_018294505.1. NCBI lineage: Eukaryota > Viridiplantae > Streptophyta > Magnoliopsida > Poales > Poaceae > Triticum > Triticum aestivum. Next base: position 123,662,101 of record NC_057797.1, read on the forward strand.
GGCCTTATTGGGCCATACGGGAATAGAGGAGATTGGCCAAAAGGAAGGAGGCCTGCGCCCCCCCTCTGGTCCGAATTGGACAAGGGGTGCAACCCCCTTTTCTTTCTCCCTCTCCTCCTCTTTTTCCTTCTCTCCTACTCCAACAAGGAAAGGAGGAGTCCTACTCCCGGTAGGAGTAGGACTCCCCCCTTGGCGCGCCCTCCTCCTAGGCCGGGCGCCTCCCCCCTTGCTCCTTTATATATAGGGGCAGGGGGCACCTCTAGACACACAAGTTGATCAAGTTGATTGTCTCTTAGCCGTGTGCGGTGCCCCCCTCCACCATAGTCCACCTCGATAATACTGTAGCGGTGCTTAGGCGAAGCCCTGCGTCGGTAGAACATCAACATCGTCACCACGCCATCGTGCTGACGAAACTCCCCTCAACACTCGACTGGATCGGAGTTCGAGGGATGTCATCGGGCTGAACGTGTGCTGAACTCGGAGGTGTCGTACGTTCGGTACTTGATCGATTGGATCGTGAAGACGTATGACTACATCAACCGCATTGTGCTAACGCTTCCGCTTACGATCTTGCGTGTGTGTAGGAAAATTTTGAAATTACTACGTTTCCCAACAAGATCTGCCAGTACCACAGTGGTCAAGCATAACCCCAATCACGCCAAGGTCAACATGGTGAATGCAGCTCAGGCAGAGGACTCGTCAGATGTCATAATGGGTAACCTTCCTGTTAACGGTGTTCCTGCAAAAGTTCTTTTTGACACTGGTGCATCGCATTGCTTCATTTCTAAACCTTTTGCATCAAAGTATGAGTGCGATTATCAGTATTTTCAAAGATCTTTACAAATCGTGTCCCCGGGAAAGCAAATGACAGCTAATATCTGCGTCCCGGATGTTACTATCACGTTGGGTGACTACAAATTTCTAGCTTCTCCTATTGTTCTGGGCGACTCGGATATTGATCTTATTCTTGGAATGGACTAGCTTTCTAAGCACAAGGCTCATCTTGATTATGCTGCCAGGCAGATTCAATTGACTCATTCGTCTAAGGATGTAATTGTCTTTGCCGCAAGGGATGATACCATTCGACTGTTTTCTCTCAATGAGAAGGGCGAGCTGGACGCCATCTCTCAAATTCTAGTCGTTTGCGAATATCAAGACGTCTTTCTAGAAGAGCTTCCAGGAATGCCTCCGCACTGGCCAGTTGAATTCGTCATCGATCTTGAGCCTGGCACGGAACCTATTTGCAAACGTCCTTACAAGCTTGGACCTGAAGAGTTGAAGGAGCTGAAGAAACAACTCGATATTCAAGAGCGAATGGGTCTCATCCGACCTAGTTCTTCTCCATGGGGTTGTGGAGTTCTTTTTGTGAAGAAGAAGGATGGAACGGACCGACTTTGTGTCGACTACCGTCCATTGAACAAGAAGACTATAAAGAACAAGTACCCACTTCCCAACATCAATGAGCTGTTTGAACAACTCAAAGGTGCTCAAGTATTCTTCAAGCTTGATCTCCGTATGGGCTATCATCAGATTCGCATTCGTGAACAAGATATCCCCAAGACAGCATTCAGAACAAGCTATGGTTCATATGAATACACTGTCATGTCATTCGGCCTCGTCAACGCTCCGCCAACATTCTCTCGCATGATGAATTTCATCTTCAACGCCTACACAAATGACTTCGTCTTGGTCTACCTCGATGACATTTTGGTCTTTTCCAAGAACAAGGAAGATCATACCAAGCACTTGTGTTTGGTGCTGGATAAGCTCAGAGAACATCAGTTCTATGCCAAGTTTTCAAAGTGCGAGTTTTGTCTCGATGAGGTTCTCTACCTTGGGCATATCATCTCTGCCAAGGGCATAGCGGTGAATCCTGAGAAGGTGTCTGCAATTGTGAATTGGGAACCACCTCAGAACGTGAAGCAACTCCGCAGCTTCCTTGGGCTCGCAAGCTATTGTCGAAGGTTCGTTGAGAACTTCTCAAAGATCGCGAAGCCTCTTTCCAACCTTCTCCAGAAGCATGTGAAGTACGTTTGGTCTCCTGAATGTGACATTGCTTTCAACACCCTGAAAGAGAAGTTAGTCACTGCTCCAGTTCTGACTCCTCCTGGTGAATCCAAACCGTTTGAGGTCTTCTGTGATTCTTCTCTTCAAGGTCTTGGTGCAGTGTTGATGCAAGAGAAGAAAGTTGTGGCCTATACCTCTCGCCAGTTGAAGCCCAATGAAAAGAACTACCCCACTCATGACCTCGAGTTGGCGGCAGTTGTGCATGCTCTTTTAACTTGGAGACATCTCTTATTGGGAAGAAAAGTGGACATCTTCACTGATCATAAGAGTCTCAAGTACATCTTCACTCAGCCAAACATCAACCTCAGGCAGACTCGTTGGGTCGAAATGATTCAAGAGTATAATCCGAGTATCGAATATACTCCAGGCAAGGCTAATGTAATTGCTGACGCATTGAGCAGGAAGGCTTACTGCAACAGTTTGATTATCAAGCCTTACCAACCCGAGCTTTGTGAAGCTTTCCGCAAACTCAATCTGCAAGTTGTCCCTCAAGGTTTCCTCACCAACCTCCAAGTCTCTCCTACTTTGGAAGATCAGATTCGTGAGGCTCAACTTCTTGATGCTATGGCGAGGAAGGTGAAGATTGGGATTGCCAACAGTCAACCCAAGTACAAGTGCTATCGCCTTGATGACAAGGATACTCTATTCTTCGAGGATCGCATTGTTGTTCCTAAAGGTGACCTTCGTAAAGTCATTATGAACGAGGCTCACAATTCACTCCTCTCTATCCACCCTGGAAGTACAAAGATGTACCATGATCTCAAGCAGTCGTATTGGTGGACTCGAATGAAGCGCGAGATTGCTCAGTTCGTGAATGAATGTGATGTCTGCAGAAGAGTGAAGGCAGAACACCAACGGCCACCTGGTCTCCTCCAACCTCTTGCCATTCCAGAATGGAAGTTTGACCATATTGAGATGGACTTCGTGACTAGATTTCCAAAGTCCAAGCGTAGCAATGATGCTATCTTCGTTGTCATCGACAAACTCACTAAAGTGGCTCATTTCCTTCCTATCAAAGAATCTATCACAGCAGCTCAATTGGCAGAGCTATATACCTTCCAGATTATCTCTCTGCACGGCATTCCGCAGTTGATATCTTCGGATCGTGGCAACATCTTCACCACCAAGTTCTGGGATTCTTTTCAGAAGGCCATGGGCACCAATATCCGTTTCAGCACAGCTTTTCATCCTCAAACTAGTGGCCAAGTCGAGCGAGTCAATCAAATTCTCGAAGATATGCTCAGGGCTTGCGTCATCTCTTTCGGTATGAAGTGGGAAGATTGTCTTCCATATGCCGAGTTCTCATACAACAACAGCTTCCAAGCGAGTTCGGGCAAGGCCCGTTCGATATTCTCTATGGCAGGAAGTGTCGTACTCCTCTTAACTGGTCAGAGACTGGTGAACGTCAACTTCTTGGCAATGAATTGATCACAGAGGCAAAAGAGATGTGTAAAGTCATTCGTGATAATCTCAAAGCCGCGCAATCGTGCCAAAAGAGTTACTATGATAGCAAGCATCGTGACTTGGCTTTCGAGATCGGAGACCATGTCTACCTCCACGTCTCTCCAATGAAAGGTACTCATCGCTTCGGTATCAAAGGGAAGCTTGCCCCTAGATATGTGGGTCCTTTCAAGATCGTCAGCAAAAGAGGCGATCTCACCTATCAACTTGAGCGTCCCTCCAACTTTGCAAACATGCACAACATGTTTCATGTCTCTCAGCTCCGCAAGTGCTTCAAGACTCCTGACCGCATCGTCAACTTCAAAGACATTGATCTCCAAGAAGACCTTTCTTATCGTGAGCACCCCGTTGCTATTCTTGAAGAAACTGAGCGCAAGACTCGCAACAAGTCTATCAAATTCCTCAAAGTCAAGTGGTCACATCATTCCGACCGTGAAGCCACCTGGGAACGCGAGGATCACCTCCGTTCTGAGTACCCGGAGTTTTTACAGTCCTAGATCTCGGGATGAGATCCTTTCGTAGTGGTGGAGTGTTGTAACGCCCTGGATGTAATTTACCATATTTGTACTCCAACTCTTGTCGTTTCCGGCACTAAGTTATGTTATTTCCTCGTTGTCGGGTTTTGTCTTCGTGTTGTTTTGTCTTTGTCATGCATCTCATATCATGTCATCATGTGCATTGCATTTGTATACGTGTTCATCTCATGCATTCGAGCATTTTCCCCGTTGTCCGTTTTGCATTCCGGCGCTCCTATGTCCTCCGGTGTCCCTTTCTACCTCTTTTCGTGTGCGGGTGTTAAACGTTTTCGGATTGGACCGATACTTGTCTTTCGGCCTAGGTTTACTACCGGTAGACCGCCTGTCAAGTTTCATGCCGTTTGGACTTCGTTTGATACTCCAACGGTTAACCGAGGGACCGAAAAGGCCTCGTGTGTGTTGCAGCCCAACACCCCTCCAAAGTGGCCCAAAACCCACCTAAACCTCCTCCATCATATAGATCATCTGATCATGATCGCATGGCCGCAAACCACACCTCATTTGGAGCTTCCTAGCTCCCTCTACCTCTATAAATACGTCCCTCCATGAAAATCCCGGGTCTCCTCTCCCCCTAACCCTAGAGAAACTCCACCTGCCGCCGCCGGATGAAAATCCGGGCATCGGACGTGTCCGCCCGCCGCCGCCAACCAACCAGACGATGCCACCTGTCCTGGGCGTGACCACATCGCCGCCTCAGCCCCACCGGCCCACGAGGCCAAGGCCGCGCCCTCCCGTCGCCCGACCGGGCCCAAGCTGCCCCGCGCGCGCCGCCTTCTTCTTCCTCCGCGCCGCCCCGATCCGCCGGAATGCCACGCTCCGCCGCCTCCTCGCCGGCGAGCTCACCCACCGCCCTGCGCTCGCGCCGCCCGAGCCAGTCGCCGGACCCCTACGAGCCCACGCGCCCGTGGAGGAGCTCAACACCGGCGCCGCCCCTCCTCACCATCTCTGGCGTCCCTCGACTCCGGCAGCAGCTCCAGCCTCCTCCGCGATCTCCGGCGAACAGGTTTCCGGTGAACCTTGGAGTGTGCACCGCTACAGTGCAACCGGATCCAGATCTGGAAATCCCCTCGGTTGACTTTTTCCCCTCGAAAACCTAGTTTTTTTGCATACTTTGACATGCCATAACTTCCTCATCGTGACTCCGATTCGTGCGTGTAGCATATCAAAATGTTCGTCTCGACGAGTACATCATTTCATCTCACTGCATCATTTCCTTTTGAGCTTATCTTGATTCCTGAAATGCTGTTGGAAGAGGGCTATGTGATGATAGTTTCAGATCTGTTTCAGCAAATGCACTTGTCATTTTTACCATGATTAATGTGTGCATGCTATGATCCTGAGCTCTACATGTGATTTGAAGAATGTCGTGCCATCTTTACAAGGGTGTATGCCATGTATTTTTGTGATTTTTGTGGTGACTAGCACAAGCATGCAAAGTAGTTTACTCAATGATGCTGATTTCAGGGACTTAGAATTTCACTAAGTCCTTGCCCTGTCATTATTTTTATGCCATATGTTCATGTTGTTTCCTAGTGATTCATGCCTCTTTTGAGCATGATCAGTAAGGATGTTTTGTAGATAATGTTGTGCTCTATCCATCCATGTCTTTTTTTGCAATTATGGAGTACCCTAGCTTGAGTCAATCGAGCTCTACTTTTACTATAAAATGTTCCTGGCAAATTGTTAACGCTACTTTTATTTCCTTATATCATGATAAATGTTTATTATTCATGCTAGAATTGTATTAACCGGAAACATAATACATGTGTGAATATATAGACAAACAGAGTGTCACTAGTATGCCTCTACTTGACTAGCTCGTTAATCAAAGATGGTTATGTTTCCTAACCATGAACAAAGAGTTGTTATTTGATTAACGGGATCACATCATTAGGTGAATGATCTGATTGACATGACCCATTCCATTAGCTTAGCACCCGATTGTTTAGTATGTTGCTATTGCTTTCTTCATGACTTATACATGTTCCTATGACTATGAGATTATGCAACTCCCGTTTGCCGGAGGAACACTTTGTGTGCTACCAAATGTCACAACGTAAATGGGTGATTATAAAGGTGCTCTACAGGTGTCTCCAAAGGTACATGTTGGGTTGGCATATTTCGAGATTAGGATTTGTCACTCCGATTGTCGGAGAGGTATCTCTGGGCCCTCTCGGTAATACACATCACATAAGCCTTGCAAGCATTGCAACTAATGAGTTAGTTGTGAGATGATGTATTACATAACGAGTAAAGAGACTTGCCGGTAACGAGATTGAACTAGGTATGGGATACCGACGATCGAATCTCGGGCAAGTAACATACCGATGACAAAGGGAACAACGTATGTTGTTATGCGGTCTGACCGATAAAAGATCTTTGTAGAATATGTAGGAGCCAATATGAGCATCCAGGTTCCGCTATTGGTTATTGACCGAAGACGTGTCTCGGTCATGTCTACATTGTTCTCGAACCCGTAGGGTCCGCACGCTTAAGGTTTCGATGACAGTTATATTATGAGTTTATGAGTTTTGATGTACCAAAGTTAGTTCGGAGTCCCGGATGTGATCACGGACATGACGAGGAGTCTCGAAATGGTCGAGACATAAAGATTGATATATTGGACGGCTATATTCGGACACCGGAAGTGTTCCGGGTGATTTCGGAGAAAACCGGAGAGCCGGAGGGTTACCGGAAACCCCCCGGGAGAAGTAATGGGCCATATGGGCCTTAGTGGAGAGAGAGAGGGGCAGCCAAAGGTGAGCCGCGCGCCTCCTCCCCCCTGGTCCGAATTGGACTAGGAGAGGGGGGGGCGGCGCCCCCCTTTCCTTCTCCCTCCCCACTTCTTGCCCCCTCCTAGTAGGAGTCCTACTCCTACTAGGAGGAGGACTCCTCCTTGGCGCGCCATAGAGGCCGGCCAGCCTCCTCCCCTTGATCCTTTATATACGGGGGCAAGGGGCACCCCTAGACACACAAGTTGATCCACGTGATCATATTCTTAGCCGTGTGCGGTGCCCCCTTCCACCATAGTCCTCGATAATATTGTAGCGGTGCTTAGGCAAAGCCCTGCGACGGTAGTACATCAAGATCGTCACCACGCCGTCGTGCTGACGGAACTCTTCCCCGACACTTTGCTGGATCGGAGTCCGGGGATCGTCATCGAGCTGAACGTGTGCTAGAACTCGGAGGTGCCGTAGTTTTGGTGCTTGATCGGTCGGGCCGTGGAGACGTACGACTACATCAACCAAGTTAACGCTTCCGTTGTCGATCTACAAGGGTACGTAGATCACACTCTCCCCCTCTCGTTGCTATGCATCACCATGATCTTGCGTATGCGTAGGAATTTTTTTGAAATTACTACGTTCCCCAACAACTTCACCGAGGTCTTTCATTGAAAAATTATTATTCAAGTATCCTTTTATGCTATTCAGAAATTCAGTATCATTTCCGATCAACAATATGTCATCTACATATAATATCAGAAATTCTACGGAGCTCCCACTCACTTTCTTATAAATATATGCTTCTCCAAAAGTTTGTATAAAATGATATGCTTTGATCACACTATCAAAGCGTATATTCCAACTCCGAGAGGCTTGCACTAGTTCATAAATGGATCGCTGGAGCTTGCACACTATGTTAGCACCTTTTGGATCGACAAAACCTTCTGGTTGCATCATATACAACTCTTCTTTAAGATATCCATTAAGGAATGCAGTTTTGACATCCATTTGCCAAATTTCATAATCATAAAATGCGGCAATTGCTAACATGATTCGGACGGACTTAAGCATTGCTACGGGTGAGAAGGTCTCATCGTAGTCAACTCCTTGAACTTGTCAAAAACCTTTCGCAACAAGTTGAGCTTTGTAGACAGTAACATTACCGTCAGCGTCAGTCTTCTTCCCTAAGATCCATTTATTCTCTATGGCCAGCCGATCATCGGGCAAGTCAACCAAAGTCCACACTTTGTTTTCATACATGGATCCCATCTCAGATTTTATGGCCTCAAGCCATTTTGCGGAATCTGGGCTCATCATCGCTTCCTCATAGTTCATAGGTTCGTCATGGTCAAGTAACATGACTTACAGAACAGGATTACCGTATCACTCTGGTGCGGATCTTACTCTGGTTGACCAAGGAGGTTCGGTAGTAACTTGATCAGAAGTTTCATGATCATCATTAGCTTCCTCACTTACTGGTGTAGGAATCACTGGAACTGATTTCAGTGGTGAACTACTTTCCAATAAGGGAGAAGGTACAATTACCTCGTCAAGTTCTACTTTCCTCCCACTCACTTCTTTCGAGAGAAACTCCTTCTCTAGAAAGGATCCATTCTTAGCAACAAATATCTTGCCTTCAGATCTGTGATAGAAGGTGTACCCAACAGTCTCCTTTGGGTATCCTATGAAGACACATTTCTCCGATTTGGGTTCGAGCTTATCAGGTTGAAGCTTTTTCACATAAGCATCGCAGCCCCAAACTTTAAGAAATGACAACTTGGGTTTCTTCCCAAACCATAGTTCATAAGGTGTCATCTCAACGGATTTAGATGGTGCCCTATTTAACGTGAATGCAACCATCTCTAAAGTATAACCCCAAAACAATAGTGGTAAATCAGTGAGAGACATCATAGATCGCACCATATCTAATAAAGTGCGGTTACGACGTTCGGACATACCATTACGTTGTGGTGTTCCAGGTGGCATAAGTTGTGAAACTATTCCACATTGTTTCAAATGAAGTCCAAACTCATAACTCAAATATTCACCTCCATGATCAGATCGTAGAAACTTGATTTTCTTGTTATGATGATTTTCCACTTCACTCTGAAATTCTTTGAACTTTTCAAATGTTTCAGACTTATGTTTCATTAAGTAGATATACCCATATCTGCTCAAATCATGTGTGAAGCTGAGAAAATAACGATATCCGCCGCGAGCTTCAATGTTCATTGGACTACATACATCAGTATGTATGATTTCCAATAACTCTTTTGCTCGCTCCATTGTTCCGAAGAACGGAGTTTTAGTCATCTTGCCCATCAGGCATGGTTCGCAAGTACCAAGTGATTCATAGTCAAGTGATTCCAGAAGTCCATCAGAATGGAGTTTCTTCATGCGCTTTACACCAATATGACCTAAATGGTAGTGCCATAAATAAGTTGCACTATCATTATCAACTCTGCATCTTTTGGCTTCAATACTATGAACATGTGTATCACTACTATCAAGATTTAGTAAAAATAGACCACTCATCAAGGGTGCATGACCATAAAATATATTACTCATATAAATAGAACAACCATTATTCTGTGATTTAAATGAATAACTATCTCGCATCAAACAAGATCCAGATATAATGTTCATGCTCAACGCTGGCACCAAATAACAATTATTTAGGTCTAAAACTAATGCCGAAGGTAGATGTAGAGGTAGCCTGTCGATGGCGATCACATCGACTTTGGAACCATTTCCCATGCGCATCGTCACCTCGTCCTTAGCCAATCTTTGCTTAATCCATAGCCCCTGTTTTGAGTTGCAAATGTTAGCAACTAAACCAGTATCAAATACCCAGGCACTACTGCGAGCATTAGTAAGGTACACATCAATAACATGTATATCAAATATACCTTTCACTTTGCCATCCTTCTTCTCCGCCAAATACTTGGGGCAGTTCCGCTTCCAGTGACCAGTTCCTTTGCAGTAGAAGCACTCAGTCTCGGGCTTAGGTCCAGACTTGAGTTTCTTCACTTGAGCAGCAACGTGCTTGCTGTTCTTCTTGAAGTTCCCCTTCTTCCCTTTACCCTTTTTCTTGAAACTGGTGGTCTTGTTGACCATCAACACTTGATGCTCCTTCTTAATTTCTACCTCTGTAGCCTTTACCATTGCGAAGAGCTCCGGAATCGTCTTATCCATCCCTTACATATTATAGTTCATCACGAAGCTCTTGTAGCTTGGTGGCAGTGATTGAAGAACTCTGTCAATGACACTATCATCAGGAAGATTAACTCCCAGTTGAGTCAAGTGGTTGTGGTACCCAAACATTCTGAGTATATGTTCACTCACAGAACTATTCTCCTCCATCTTGCAGCTGTAGAACTTATTGGAGACTTCATATCTCTCAATCCAGGCATTTGCTTGAAATATTAACTTCAACTCCTGTAACATCTCATATGCTCCATGACGTTCAAAACATCGTTGAAGTCCCGGTTCTAAGTCGTAAAGCATGGCACACTGAACTATCAAGTAGTCATCAGCTTTGCTCTGCCAGGTGTTCACAACATCTGGCATTGCTCCTGCAGCGGGTTTGTCACCTAGAGGTGCTTCCAGGATGTAATTCTTCTGTGCAGCAATGAGGATAATTCTCAAGTTACGAACCCAGTCCATGTAGTTGCTACCATCATCTTTCGACTTAGCTTTCTCTAGAAATGCATTAAAATTCAACGGAACAACAACACGGGCCATCTATCTACAACAACATAGACATGCAAAATACTATCAGGTACTAAGTTCATGATAAATTAAAGTTCAATTAATCAAATTACTTAAGAACTCACACTTAGATAGACATCTCTCTAATCATCTAAGTGATCACTTGATCCGTATCAACTAAACCATGTCCGATCATCACGTGAGATGGAGTAGTTTTTAATGGTGAACATCACTATGTTGATCATATCTACTATATGATTCACGCTCGACCTTTCGGTCTTAGTGTTCCGAGGCCATATCTGCATATGCTAGGCTCGTCAAGTTTAACCCAAGTATACTGCGTGTGCAAAACTGGCTTCCACCCGTTGTATGTGAATGTAGAGCTTATCACACCCGATCATCACATGGTGTCTCGGCACGACGAACTGTAGCAACGGTGCATACTAAGGGAGAACACTTATACCTTCAAATTTAGTGAGAGATCATCTTATAATGCTACCGCCGAACTAAGCAAAATAAGATGCATAAAGAATAAACATCACATGCAATCAATATAAGTGATATGATATGGTCATCATCATCTTGTTCCTTTGATCTCCATCTCCAAAGCACCGTCATGATCATCATCGTCACCGGCTTGACACCTTGATCTCCATCGAAGCATCGTTGTTGTCTCGCCAACTATTGCTTCTATGACTATCACTACAGCTTAGTGATAAAGTAAAGCAACTACATGGCGATTGTATTTCATACAATAAAGCGACAACCATATGGCTCGTGCCAGTTGCCGATAATTGTGTTACAAAACATGATCATCTCATAAAATAAAATTTAGCATCATGTCTTGACCATATCACATCACAACATGCCCTGCAAAAACAAGTTAGACGTCCTCTACTTTGTTGTTGCAAGTTTTACGTGGTTGCTACGGGCTGAGCAAGAACCGTTCTTACCTACGCATCAAAAACCACAACGCGGTATAGTGATTGCTTTTTGATCTTCAGAAAGAACCATGTTCATTGAATCTGATTCAACTAAAGTTGGAGAAACTGACACCCACCAGCCACCTGTGTGCGAAGCACGTCGGTAGAACCAGTCTCGCGTAAGTGTATGCGTAATGTCGGTCTGGGCCGCTTCATCCAACAATACCGCCGAATTAAGAATCAACTAGTGACGACAAGCAATATGTATATACCCATGCCCACAACTCCTTTGTGTTCTACTCGTGCATATAACATCTACGCATAAACCTGGCCCTGATACCACTGTTGGATAACGCAGTAATTTCAAAAAAAAATCCTATGCACACACAAGATCATGGTGATGCATATCAACGAGAGGGAAGAGTGTTTTCTACGTACCCTCATAGACCGTAAGTGGAAGCGTTATGACAACGCGGTTGTTGTAGTCGTACGTCTTCACGATCGATCGATCCTAGCACCGAAGGTACGACACCTCCGCGATCTGTAAACGTTCGGCTTGGTGACATCCCACGAACTCACGATCCAGTAGAGTGTCGGGGAAGAGATTCGTCAGCATGACGGCGTGATGACGGTGATGATGATGCTACCGGAACAGGGCTTCGCCTAAGCACCACTACGATATGACCGAGGTGGATTATGGTGGAGGGGGGCACCACACACGGCTAAAAGATCAATGGTCAACTTGTGTGTCTATGGGGTGCCCCCTCCCCGTATATAAAGGAGTGGAGGAGGGGGAGGGGGACGGCCTCCTAGGCGCGCCCCAAGGGGAGTCCTACTCCCACCGGGAGTAGGATTCCCCCCTTCCCTAGTTGGATTAGGAGAGAAGGAAGGGGGAGGAAGGAGGAAGGAAAGGGGGGCCGACCCCCCTCCCAATTCGAATTGGGCTTGCGGGGGGGGGGGGGGCGCCCCCTCCTTTGCTCCCTTCTCCTCTCTCCCACTATGGCCCAATAAAGCCCATATACATCCCGGGGGGTTCCGGTAACCTCCCGGTACATCGGTAAATGCCCGATCTCACCCGGAACCATTCCGATGTCCAAATATAGTTGTCCAATATATCGATCTTTATGTCTCGACCATTTTGAGACTCCCCGTTATGTCTGTGATCATATCCGGGACTCTGAACTACCTTCGGTACATCAAAACACATAAACTCATAATATGATCGTCACCAAACATTAAGCGTGCGGACCCTACGGGTTCAAGAACTATGTAGACATGACCGAGACACATCTCCGGTCAATAACCAATAGCGGAACAACATATGTTGTTCCCTTTGTCATTGGTATGTTACTTGCCCGAGATTCGATCATCGGTATCTCAATACCTAGTTCAATCTCGTTACTAGCAAGTCTCTTTACTTGTTCCGTAATGCTACATCTCGTAACTAACTAATTAGTTACATTGCTTGCAAGGCTTATAGTGATGTGCATTACCCAGAGGGCCCAGAGATACCTCTCCGATACACGGAGTGACAAATCCTAATCTCGATCAATGCCAACTCAAAAAACACCATTGGAGACACCTGTAGAGCATCTTTATAGTCACCCAGTTACGTTGTGACATTTGATACCACACTAAGTGTTCCTCCGGTATTCAGGAGTTGCATAATCTCATAGTCACAGGAACATGTATAAGTTACGGAGAAAGCAATAACAACAAACTAAACGATCATGGTGCTAAGCTAACGGATGGGTCAAGTCAATCACATCATTCTCTAGTGATATGATCCCGTTAATCAAATGACAACTCATGTCTATGGTTAGGAAACATAACCATCATTGATTCAACGAGCTAGTCAAGTAGAGGTAAACTAGTGACACTCTGTTTGTCTATGTATTCACACATGTACTAAGTTTCCGGTTAATACAATTCTAGCATGAATAATAAACATTTATCATGATATAAGGAAATATAAATAACAACTTTATTATTGCCTCTGGGGCATATATCCTTCAGGACTTGCCCCCCAAGTTAGGTGGGAGGCGCCCCCACCCCCTAGGGTTTTCAACCCTAGTCGACTTGGGCCCTTGGGGAGGGGGTGCACAAGCCCACTAGGGGCTGGTTCCCACCCTTGTTCAGCCCACTTGGCCCATCGGCGCAGGTGGCCCCACCCGGCGGACCCCCGGACACTTTTCGGTGGTCCCGATACAATACCGATAACCCCCGATGTGACGCCCTCGATTCAATCGTACACTAATCATACACGCCAATGTGTACGATCAAGATCAAGGACTCACGGGAAGATATCACAGCACAACTCTAGACACAAATTTAAAATAATACAAGCTTTATATTACAAGCCAGGGGCCTCGAGGGCTCGAATACATAAGCTCGAATACACAAGAGTTAGCGGAAGCAACAATATCTGAGTACATACATAAGTTAGACAAGTTTTCCTTAAGAAGGCTAGCACAAAAGCAACAACGATAAAAAAGGCAAGGCCTCCTGCCTGGGAGCCTCCTAACTACTCCTGGTCGTCGGCGGTCTTCACGTAGTAGTAGGCACCCTCGGGGTAGTAGTAGTCATCAGTGGCATCGTCTGGCTCCTGGGATTCGTCATCTGGTCGCAACAATCGGGTATGGGAGAAAAAGAGGTAGCAAAGCAACCGTGAGTACTCATCCAAAGTACTGGCAAGACATACATCAGATCTAAACTAAGTATGCATCTGTATCAAAGGAAATTGGCTGTATTTGTGGACTAAACTACAGAATGCCAGAAGAGAAGGGGAAAGCCTAGCCTATCGAACACTAGCATCTTCTGGACCCACCATCTTGCAGCAACAGGAGGGAGTAGAGTAGCATAAAGTAAAGTAGTAGAACTGTTATCAACCTCGGCCAGAGATCCTTTCTCGACTCCCTGCGAGAAAGCAATCCCAGAGCCATACTATCCATTTCTCATCACCATCCATTTGTCATCACAAGTATCCAGCTCTAGTTGTATCGATCGGGATACAACTCCAAGTGTCCGTTACCGTAGGACATGCTATCGATAGATGTCTTCTACCCTGCAGGGGTGCACCAACTTACCCACCACGCTCGATTAACTCCGGCCAGACACACTTTCCTTGGTCATACCTGGCCTCGGCCAAAAAATACGCGGCAACCCAACCTAGGCTTAATAGAGAGGCCAGCCCGCCGGACTAAACCTATGCCCCCAGGGGTCTTGGGCCATCGCCCCGGGAACTCCTGCACGTTGCGTGGACGGCCGGTGAGTAGACCTAGCTACCTCCTTCAAAAAGGTAGGTGCTTACCAGTCCAACCCGGCGCGCGCCTCTCAGTCGCTGACGTCTATTAAGCTTCGGCTGATGTATACGACGCAAAACGCCCATAGTATGCCCACGTGATGGTTAGTGCTATCAGGCCAGAGGCCCCTCGGATCAAATATCCAAACCGTAGTGGATTAGGAGCACGCGGGAAGAAGCAGAGACTCACGAAATATGTGACCCCGTTGCCCCGTCTCGAGGACTTGCGGAAAGGGCTAGGAATGCCCGGCCACGCCTTGTAATTATCTCGCGGGCACCCTCCAGGTCAACCCGTCTCCACATCACTCGCAATTAAGCTTGCGCGGGTACCCCTCAGGGCCGACCCGTCTTTAGTAACATGGTTCAATGTAAAGTCATAGTAACCATAGTAACTGTGTGTCTAACACCAAGGGGAAAACCCGAGGAATCGCCCCTGGTGAATTCCACTCGATGTTATCATCAAGGTGAATGTAAGAGGATTCACCCTCGAGGTTCACAGTTGAGGGATTGCACGACAGAGCCGTCACGGAAGTGGTTAAGGAGGAAATCACCCTCGATGACCTCGACTGTATAGCTACAGTACGGAGATCTCATCAGGAGTGATGTAAGAGGTTCCACCCTCGGCACTCGATGGTAACTCTGCAGAGTCGTACAACTAGGGGGTGATGTACGGTGTCGGGGCCTGGACGTCGATCACATTGATCGAGTCATCGAACATAAAGCGGGGCAACTGGGACAAGGTGGGGGTCATTGATGGATCACTAACCAACCTATACTAAGCAGTTTAGGATAAGCAGGTAAGGTATGAAAGCAGGTAACAACAACAGGCTATGCATCAGAGTAGGATCATACAGAAAGCAGTAGCAGTTCTAATGCAAGCATGAGAGGGAAAGAAATGGGCGATATCGGAATGCTCAAGGGGGTTTGCTTGCCTGGAAGCTCTGTTGTAAAGGAAGAAGTGTCGTCGACGTAGTCGATCACAGGGGCGGCATCGGTCTCGGGGTCTACCGGAGAGAAGAGGGGGAAGAAACAGTAAATACAGAACAACCAAAGGTACCACTAAGCATTACATGATGACAGGCAGAGCTAGGGTTGTCCTAACG
Organism: Triticum aestivum; assembly: GCF_018294505.1. NCBI lineage: Eukaryota > Viridiplantae > Streptophyta > Magnoliopsida > Poales > Poaceae > Triticum > Triticum aestivum. The sequence continues at coordinate 123,677,926 of NC_057797.1, forward strand.
TAGTACTACACGTTGCAGATGGAGGGGATAAACATCCAAGGATGAATCACCGGCGTTAGACGAATTCCGACAAATGAAAGAGAGGGGACGGTTCCATGTTCAGCATGCTAGGGGCATGTGACAGGTGAATGGACCGCGTATTCGGGTTCGTTGGATTTTTCTGAGCAACTTTCATATAGAAAATATTTTCATCCGAGTTACGGATTACTTCCTATGATTTTCCAAAGTTTTAGTAATATTCTGCAATTAAAAAAATAAAACGAAAATAATGAGTAAATGCTAGGTGCACCGAGATCTGTGTACACAGAAGTGTACCACAGGGTGACATGTGGGTCCAGGGGGTCCCAGTTGATGGGGTCCCCGTGTCATAGACTAGGCTTAATTAATTAAATCCAGTTTTAACTAATCTAGTGATTAGGCTAATTAAGTAATTATTTTAATAAAAAATTAGTTAAGTTAATTATATATGTATTGTTTAATATATATATATATATATATTTAAAAAAAATTCTTTTTCCTTTTTACACAAAAAAGGGCGTGGGGCCCCACTGGGCAGCGACCCAAAGGCCAGGGGCTGGGAACGCTCGCCCTGCCCGCGCACGTCCAGTGGACGACGAGGCGAGGCCATGGCCAGCCGTAGCCGACCGGAGCAGGAGGGTGGGAGTGCGGCCTCCGGCGCGGACGCGCGCGCACGCGGCGTGGCCGGACGGGGAGGGCCTGGAGCGCGCGCGGGGGGGGGGGGGGGAGGAGACAGGGGCGCGGTGGATGCGGTCGCCGGGCGCGGGGGCGGAGTGGCGCGCAGTGGCGGCAGGGGCGGCAGACAGGGGCGAGGCGCCAAAGCGGAGCGGCGTGGGCGGTGGGACGAGGAGCAGCAGGCAAGAGGGGCGCGGGGGAGCTGGTGCATTGGAGGGAGCTGCGGACGGCGGCGGCCACAAGCAGCAACGCAGGAAGGTGCGTGCAGCGGGCGGCTACGGCCTGGGCGGTAGCAGCCGCAACGCGGAGCAGGCAGCAGCGGGGGAAGGAGGGGCTGGGCACGGTCGCGGGTGCTCGCGCATGGGCGAGGCACGGTGGAGCGCGGCAGGGAGGCACGCGGGGCACAACCATGACTCGGTGAGCGCGGGTTCAGCCGGAGCTTGTGTGGCGCGGGGCTGGGCAACGACGCACCAAACAGAAGGAAAGACGAGGGGAATCGGCGTGGGCTCACCCTGGGGAGGCCGTGGACGAGCTTGCAGAGGTCGGGGAGTCTCCGGCGAGGAGATTCGGTGAGGCAGGGCGACGGCCGGTGATTGGGGATGGGGTCGATGCTGGCGATGCAGACCACCCCGGGTTCATCCATTGGCCGAGGATGACGTAGGAGATGGCGGTGCACCCCATAGACGAAGCCTCGATGCTCAGGGGTGCCGGTGGCCGCGGGATTGAGCGACGCACGTCGACGGCAGCATCGGGCGAGGGAGGAGGGGATTTGGAGGAGGGGAAGAGGAGGAGTGGGGAGCGGCGCGAGTGGAGGACGGGGTAGGGAGACGAGGGGAGCGAGGCGCCGCGGGGTGGGGCATGGCTCTGTCCCCTCTGACGAGGTTAGCGAGGCGGTCGGGCGGCGACGAGATAGAGCCCCTCCCCAGGTCGATCGAACAGGGAAGGAGGGAGATGGCTCGGGGAGGGGTTGGGCCGGTCAGGGAGGTAGGTGGGCCGGTGGGCTGGCCGACTGGGCCTACCAAGCGGCTAAGGCCCAGGCAGAGAGAGGGGGGTCTTTATTTTAACTTTGGTTTTCTGCCTTTTCTATTTTCATTTCAGTTTTGCATTTCTTTTAGTACCAAGAGAGTTTTTTTTGAACAAAACTTGACACATAAATCTAACACAATAACTTGAGATGGAATAAAAAGTTTTGGGGCAAAAGGAGCTGTCTAACCATTTTTAGAAATTGAAAAGGCCAATTTAAATGCTGCTGGAGCACTGAATTAATTCCCATGGGCATTTTGGGAATTCAGAAGAGGTTGGTTTCAACAGGACAGTGATCAAGGAAATTTATAGGATAAGGTGAGCATTTTAGTTTTACAGTTCAAAGAAAATAATTTATTTGACTTATTGTTACTTTGAAAAAGGCTTTGATTTTTGGACAAGTGGCAAGCTGCATAGTAATCACGATGACATGGCCACCATTAGGGGGAGATTACTGTAGCATGATTCTCGGGGTGTTACAAATCTCCTCCACTACAAGAAATCTCGTCCTGAGATTTAAGTGGGGAAGTAAAGAGTAACTTCGGAGAACTGACCCTTAAAGGGTTGGTTATCTAGTGAACAATTCAGGGAATGAGGCAGAAGTATCTCTCGAGCTGAAACTTAATAAACATCGAGAGCAAAGTATGAAGGTACAATAGGAAGTTTCATGCGAATGGACAAATTGATACCTGAATAGAGCGTGAGTATGGGGTTCAGAGCATCGGGAATAGATCATCTCTCGAAAGGTGGACGTGACATGATACGAAGCCAGTTGCAAGAATATTTCGGAATCAAAGATATACAGGAGAGTCAGGTTCCGATCCTGTGGAACTGTGGGTTATGAGCCCACCATGTGGATTAAAAGTAGAAAGGGCGCTAGCATTTTGCACGGTCATGATAGCAAGGCATGTCAGAGGGTAGCATGTCAGTTATGTCGGCAACAACGTTGGTACCAAGGGCGAGGGACGAAGAGAACCATTTTCCTGCTAGTTGAACGAGGCGGGCCATTAGGCAAAGTTCTTGTCCATCGGTGGCTACCGGAATGTCATCAACAATAGTAACAGGGTCTTACTGACAGAGTGATACCACGAGGTGTTTACATAAGCAGGGAAATATTACTACTTATATAGTTTAGATCACAATAAGGTTTAAACAAACCAATGGAAAGAAAAATGTAATTGTCAGATTAAACAGAACAATGGAAAGGAAAATGTGTTTAAACACGTATTTCAGGGGTATATCCTTCCCAAGGACAAGTAGAGCATGATATCCATGACATGATAGAAGTATAAAACCATTTAGGTAAGGGGAAGAAAATTCATGACATTACCCATACAATGGTGTTTGGATAATTGATAAAGAAAATTTAGTATCGTGCTTCAAATGTTCTTATTGGAGATCGGATTACCACAGACATGCTTCGAGATGGCATTGACATGGTTTCAAGCAAAGGTCAGACTTTGGATACACCAAGGATCCATCGGAAACAACTTATAAAATAAGTCACACTATTTTAGCAGGGAAAAGGTGAGGGTGTGGTTGACGGGCTCAGCCACAACCCATCGACATGCCAAAAAGGATGTATTTCCAAAATTATATGAACCAGTTTGTGTTGGGGAAGGCAAGAGTGTTGTCGATGATGACATAAATCATCAAGGGGAAGGATTGTATTCCTTACCATGAATTCAATTGATTTCCTGGAAAAGCTCAGAATGTTGATGAAGATCACGACACATTTCTCAAGAGATTTCATGAAGATGTCACTGAGCAGAAAAGGCTATGAGAACCACGGATTCGATACAAGCTCAAAGTCAAGCTTGTTGTTCGAGGGGAAATGATACGATGAGGAAGATCGACGTAAGCTTAGCTCATCGTCGGAAGTTGCTCCGGGCATAAGGACTAGGTAGCACAGTTAAAAAGTTGACATGATAAAAATATAGCCGATCAGGATAGGAATGATGTGATGGGGTATAAAGATTCCCAGTATCAAGTACTAGGTGTATTGCCAGAAGGTAAATCGGAGTAGAGGTTGGACGGGGGAATGATTTGCAGAGGATAAGTAATTGTAATTTACCCAGTAAATGGGATCAAGGAGGAAATATGGTCGGGACCATAACTGCAAGGGGTCCAATTTACGATACCGGAAGAATATTCAAATGATTAATTATCCTTGCAAGAAGCTTTCATGATAAGTCCCACACCGTGTCCGTGGGCATGAACACAAAGGTTCTGGGTCGACTCCCACTTCTACAATGCATAACCTTTCATTTTACTTCTCGCTCTTGATGAAGCTGTAGTATTGAAATTTTATCTGACGAAAAGCCAGTGGAGTAAAACCCGCATAACTACCGAGTTCACACAGATTAGGGAAGGCATAGGTTCAACCCATCGGGGCATCTTAGGAACATATATCATAAATTTCAAGAATAAATAACACAAGATCGGTAGTAGAGCATGCTTGAGAAAGCAAAGGATACAATTTACCAAAAGCATTATGTATCCGAGGAAAGGCTCACAAGCTTATTGAATATGAAGGACGTTGTCGGATAAAATCCGAAAAAAGGGTCTGATGATCCACAAGGGATCTGATGTGAGCATCAGTACTCAACCAGAGGAAGAAAGAATACAAGGAGATCAGATTATAGAAACAACTGACTAACTCAAAGCTCAATTGCAAAGGAATTATGAATTCCAAGTCAAGGGATCAGAAGCAATGATGTGATTAGGGATGGATAGGTAGAATAGCCTTAGGGGTACAATCGACGGTGATTTGATTGGTCGAGATCCAGCACATGTTAAAATGACATCTGAGCTGGAAGGATGAATTCTAGGCTTTGATAGAGGATTGCGAGCATTCGCAACATATTGTATCAACGGACTCAAAATGATAATGACAAAGGCTGACAATAAAATTACTAGACTTATGGTATTAACCATAATGCAAGCAAGCAAGAAATTCAAGAACAATAGGCTGTTGAGGATTTTCACAAGAACGAATGGTATTACGAAGACTTTTGTGAAGTACATGAATCAACTGAGGATGAGCGGATACTCGATAGGTGCACAAAGTTATCCGTAGGGGTATTCAGGTGACAAGGAACTGCAAGGCAGTAAGCTCAAGGGATTCTCGGAACAACAGAGAGAAGTTCAGGGCATCTGGTAATAAAAAGAGCAATGGGATTGAATGTAAGAATGGCAGGTGTATGCAGTTATCAATGGGGATATAACAGTGGTAGGGAATTTTGCAAAGGCGGTGGGTACGAGTGCCTCAGGAGAACATCGTAGAGTAACCTCGGAATCTTCTGGTGCAACAGATGATCATCGGTAATAAGGTGCCCTCCGGGTGAAAATGATCATGAGATCCTAAAGTTAGATTTAGCAAAATTCATTTAACCCGAATAGAAGAGAGATCAGAGTCCCAGAGTATAGACGAGGAATAAAAGATCATAATACCACCCAATGGTGACGTGGGCTCGTGAGCCACACAGCCATGTTAGTAAAACAGTTTTTCATAGACTAGACTCAACTTCGGCCAAGGAGTTGGAAAGGGGGCTACCTACAGGCCGTTGGCTCTAATACCAACTTGTGACGCCCTCGATTCAATCATACACTAATCATACACGCAAATGTGTATGATCAAGATCAAGGACTCACGGGAAGATATCACAACACAACTCTAGACACAAATTTAAAATAATACAAGCTTTATATTACAAGCCAGAGGCCTCGAGGGCTCGAATACACAAGAGTCAGCAGAAGCAACAATATCTGAGTACAAACATAAGTTAGACAAGTTTGCCTTAAGAAGGCTAGCACAAAAGCAACAACGATCGAAAAGGCAAGGCCTCCTGCCTGGGAGCCTCCTAACTACTCCTAGTCATCGGCGGTCTTCACATAGTAGTAGGCACCCTCGGGGTAGTAGTAGTCATCAGTGGCGTCGTCTGGCTCCTGGGATCCGTCATCTGGTCGCAACAATCGGGTATGGGAGAAAAAGAGGTAGAAAAGCAATCGTGAGTACTCATCCAAAGTACTCGCAAGACTTACATCAGATCTAAACTAAGTATGCATTTGTATCAAAGGAAATGGGTTGTATCTGTGGACTAAACTGAAGAATGCCAGAAGAGAAGGGGAAAGCGTAGCCTATCAAAGACTAGCATCTTCTGGACCCACCATCTTGCAACAACAGGAGGGAGTAGAGTAGGATAAAGTAAAGTAGTAGACGTGTTATCAACCTCGGCCAGAGACCCTTTCTCGATTCCCTGCGATAAAGCAATCCCAGAGCCATACTATCCATTTCTCATCACCATCCATTTCTCATCACAAGTATCCAGTTCTAGTTGTATCGATCGGGATACAACTCCAAGTGTCTGTTATCATAGGACAGGCTATCGATAGCTGTTTTCTTCCCTGCAGGGGTGCACCAACTTACCCACCACGCTCGATTAACTCTGGCCGGACACACTTTCCTGGGTCATGCCTGGCCTCGGCCAAACAATACGCTGCAACCTTATAGAGAGGCCAGCACGCCGGACTAAACCTATTCCCCCAGGGGTCTTGGGCCATCGCCCCGGGAACTCCTGCATGTTGTGTGGGCAGCCGGTGAGCCGACCTAGCTACCTCCTTCAAAAAGGTAGGTGCTAACCATTCCAACCCGGCGCGCGCCGCTCAGTCGCTGATGTCTATTAAGCTTCGGCTAATGTATGCGACGCAAAACGCCCATACTATGCCCACATGATGGTTAGTGCTATCAGGCCAGAGGCCCCTCAGATCAAATATCCAAACCGTAGTGGATTAGGAGCACGCGGTAACAAGCAGAGACTCACGAAAGATGTGACCCCGTCACCCCGTCTCGAGGACTTGCGGCCAGGGCTAGGAATGCCCGGCCACGCCTCGTAATTATCTCGCGGGCACCCTCCAGGTCAACCCGTCTCCACATCACTCGCAATTCAGCTCGCGCGGGTACCCCTCAGGGCCGACCCGTCTTTAGTAACATGGTTTAGTGTAAAGTCATAGTAACCATAGTAACTGTGTGTCTAACACCAAGGGGAAAACCCGAGGAATCACCCCCGGTGAATTCCACTCGATGTTATCATCAAGGTGAACGTAAGAGGATTCACCCTTGAGGTTCACACTTGAGGGGTTGCATGACAGAGCCGTCACGGAAGTAGTTAAGGAGGAAATCACCCTCGATGACCTCGACCGTATAGCTACACTACGGAGATCTCATCAGGAGTGATGTAAGAGGTTCCACCCTCGGCACTCGATGGTAACTCTGTAGAGTCGTACAACTAGGGGGTGATGTGCGGTGTCGGGGCCTAGACGTCGATCACGTTGATCGAGTCATCAAACATAAAGCGGGGCAACTGGGACAAGGTGGGGGTCACTGATGGATCACTAACCAACCTATACTAAGCAGTTTAGGATAAGCAGGTAAGGTATGAAAGCAGGTAACAACAACAGGCTATGCATCAGAGTAGGATCATACAGAAAGCAGTAGCAGTTCTAATGCAAGCATGAGAGGGAAAGAAATGGGCGATATCGGAATGCTCAAGGGGGTTTGCTTGGCTGGAAGCTCTGCTGTAAAGGAAGAAGTGTCGTCGACGTAGTCGATCATAGGGACGGCAACGGTCTCGGGGTCTCCCGGAGAGAAGAGGGGGGAGAAACAGTAAATACAGAGCAAACAAAGGTACCACTAAGCATTACATGACGACAGGCAGAGCTAGGGTTGTCCTAACGTAGTACTACATGTTGCAGACGTAGGGGATAAACATCCGAGGATGAATCCCCGACGTTAGACGAATTCCGACAGATGAAAGAGAGGGGACGGTTCCATGTTCATCATGCTAGGGGCTGCTACCTCTTTTAGCACTGCGTTGGTTTTCCCCGAAGAGGAAGGGATGATGCAGCAAAGTAGCGTATGTATTTGCCTCAGTTTTTGAGAACCAGGGTATCAATCCAGTAGGAGGCTACGCGCGAGTCCCTTGCACCTGCACAAAACAAATAAATCCTTGCAACCAACGCAAATAGGGGTTGTCAATCCCTATAGGGCCACTTATGAGAGTGAGATCTGATAGATATGATAAGATAATATTTTTGGTGTTTTTATGATAAAGATACAAAGTAAAATAAAGGCAAAGTAAATAGCAAAGTAAATAACTAAGTAGTAGGAGATTGATATGATAAAGATAGACCCGGGGGGCATAGGTTTCACTAGTGGCTTCTCTCGAGAGCATAAGTATTCTATGGTGGGTGAACAAATTACTGTTGAGCAATTGACAGAATTGAGCATAGTTATGAGAATATCTAGGTATGATCATGTATATAGGCATCACATCCGAGAAAAGTAGACCGACTCCTGCCTGCATCTACTACTATTACTCCACTCGTCGGCCGCTATCCAGCATGCATCTAGAGTATTAAGTTAAAAATAGAGTAACGCCTTAAGAAAGATGACATGATGTAGAGGGATACACTCATGCAATATGAAGAAAACCCCATCTTGTTATCCTTGATGGCAACAATACAATACGTGCCTTGCTGCCCTTACTGTCACGGGGAAAGGGCACCGCAAGATTGAAGCCAAAGCTAAGCACTTCTCCCATTGCAAGAAAGATCAATCTAGTAGGCCAAACCAAACTGATAATTCGAAGAGACTTGCAAAGATAACCAATCATACATAAAAGAATTCAGAGAAGATTCAAATATTATTCATAGATAGACTTGATCATAAACCCACAATTCATTGGTCTCAACAAACAAACCGCAAAAATAAGATTACATCGAATAGATCTCCACAAGAGAGGGGGAGAACATTGTATTGAGATCCAAAAGGAGAGAAGAAGCCATCTAGCTACTAACTATGGACCCGTAGGTCTGAGGTAAACTACTCACACTTCATCGGAGGGGCTATGGTGTTGATGAAGAAGCCCTCCATGATCGATGACCCCTCCGGCGGAGCTCCGAAACAGGCCCCAAGATGGGATCTCGTGGATACACAAAGTTACGGCGGTGGAATTAGGGTTTTGGCTCCATATCTGATCGTTTGGGGGTACGTTGGTATATATAGGTGGAAGAAGTACGTCGGTGGAGCAACAGGGGGGCCATGAGGGTGGAGGGCGCGCCTGGGGGGGTAGGCGCGCCCCCCTATCTCGTGGCCTCATGTTACGTGTCTTGACGTAGGGTCCAATTCTCCTGAGTTGTATTCCATGATAAAATCACGTTCCCAAAGGTCTCATTCCATTTGGACTCCGTTTGATATTCCTTTTCTTCGAAACCCTAAAACAGGCAAAAAAACAGCAATTCTGGGCTGGGCCTCCGGTTAATAGGTTTGTCCCAAAAATAATATAAAATTGGATAATAAAGCCCAATAATGTCCAAAACAGTAGATAATATAGCATGGAGCAATCGAAAATTATAGATACATTGGAGACGTATCAAGCATCCCCAAGCTTAATTCCTGCTCGTCCTCATGTAGGTAAATGATAAAAACAGAATTTTTGATGCGGAGTTCTACTTGGCATAATTTTAATGTAATTCTTCTTAATTGTGGTATGAATATTCAGATCCGAAAGATTCAAGACAAAAGTTCATATTGACATAAAAATGATAATACTTCAAGCATACTAACAAAGCAATTATGTCTTCTCAAAATAACATGGCTAAAGAAAGTTATCCCTACAAAATCATATAGTCTGGCTATGCTCCATCTTCACCACACAAAATATTTAAATCATGCACAACCCCGATGACAAGCCAAGCAATTGTTTCATACTTTTGACATTCTCAAAACTTTTTCAGTTTGCACGCAATACATGAGCGTGAGCCATGGATATAGCACTATAGGTGAAATAGAGTGGTGGTTGTGGAGAAGACAAAAAGGAGAAGATAGTCTCACATCAACTAGGCGTATCAACGGGCTATGGAGATGCCCATCAATAGATATCAATGTGAGTGAGTAGGGATTGCCACGTAACGGATGCACTAGAGCTATAAGTATATGAAAGCTCAAAAAGAAACTAAGTGGGTGTGCATCCAACTTGCTTGCTCATGAAGACCTAGGGCAATTTGAGGAACCCATCATTGGAATATACAAGCCAAGTTCTATAATGAAAGATTCCCACTAGTATATGAAAGTGATAATATGAGAGACTCTCTACTATGAAGATCATGGTGCTACTTTGAAGCACGAGTGTGGTAAAAGGATAGTAACATTGTCCCTTCTCTCTTTTTCTCTCATTTTTTTATTTTTTTATTTGGGCATTTTCTCTTTTTTATGGCCTCTTTTCTTTCTCCTTTTTTTATTTGGGATTCTTTGGCCTCTTTTATTTATTTTTCATCCGGAGTCTCATCCCGACTTGTGGGGGAATCATAGTCTCCATCATCCTTTCCTCACTGGGACAATGCTCTAATAATGATGATCATCACACTTTTATTTTTCTTACAACTCAACAATTACAACTCGATACTTAGAACAATGAATGCCTCCGGCAGTGTACCGGGATATGCAATGATGCATGAGTGACAAGTATGAAAGAATTATGAACGGTGGCTTTGCCACAAATACTATGTCAACTACATGATCATGCTAAGCAATATGACAATGATGGAGTGTGTCATAAACGGAACGGTGGAAAGTTGCATGGAAATATATCTCGGAATGGCTACGGAAATGCCATAATAGGTAGGTATGGTGGCTGTTTTGAGGAAGGTATATGGTGGGTGTTTGATACCGGTGAAAGGTGCGCGGTATTAGAGAGGCTAGCAAAGGTGGAAGGGTGAGAGTGCGTATAATCCATGGACTCAACACTAGTCATAAAGAACTCATATACTTATTGCAAAAATCTACAAGTTATCAAAGCAAAGTATTACACGCATGCTCCTAGGGGGATAGATTGGTAGGAAAAGACCATCGCTCGTCCCCGACCGCCACTCATAAGGAAGAAAATCGATAAATAAATCATGATCCGACTTCATCACATAACGGTTCACCATACGTGCATGCTACGGGAATCACAAGCTTCAACACAAGTATTTCTCAAATTCACAACTACTCAACTAGCATGACTTTAATATCACCATCTCCATATCCCAAAACAATTATCAAGTATCAAACTTCTCATAGTATTCAACACACTCATAAGAGAGTTTTATTATTAATCTTGCATACCAAGCATATTAGGATTTTAAGAAAATTACCATGCTATTAAGACTCTCAAAATAATCTAAGTGAAGCATGAGAGATCAATAGTTTATATAAAACAAATCCACCACCGTGCTCTAAAATATATAAGCGAAGCACATAGAGTATTCTAACAAATTCCAAATCAAGTATGGCTCTCTCAAAAGGTGTGTAAAGCAATGATGATTGTGGTAAACTAACAAGCAAAGACTCAAATCATACAAGACGCTCCAAGCAAAACACATATCATGTGGTAAATAAAAATATAGCTCCAAGTAAAGTTACCGGTAGAAGTAGACGAAAGAGGGGATGCCTTCCGGGGCATCCCCAAGCTTTGACTTTTAGGTGTCCTTAGATTATCTTGGGGGTGCCATGGGCATCCCCAAGCTCAGGCTCTTGCCACTACTTGTTCCATAATCCATCAAATCTTTACCCAAAACTTGAAAACTTCACAACACAAAACTTAAAGTAGAAAATCTCGTGAGCTCCGTTAGCGAAAGAAAACAAAAGACCACTTCAAGGTACTGTAATGAACTCATTATTTATTTATATGGGTGTTATACCTACTTTATTCCAACTTCTCTATGGTTTATAAACTATTTTACTAGCCATGGATTCATCAAAATAAGCAAACAACACACGAAAAACAGAATATGTCAAAACAGAACAGTCTGTAGTAATCTGTAGCTAGCACAAGATCTGGAACCCCAAAAATTCTAAAATAAATTGCTGGACGTGAGGAATTTATCTGTTAATCATCTTCAAAAAGAATTAACCAAATATCACTTTCCAAATACAAATGACAGCAGTTCTCGTGAGCGCTAAAGTTTCTGTTTTTTACAGCAAGTTCAACAAAACTTTCCCCAAGTCTTCCCAACGGTTCTACTTGGCACAAACACTAATTAAACATAAAAAACACAACCAAAACAGAGGCTAAAAATTTATTTATTAAATAACAGCAAGGATAAATATTGGTTGTCTCCCAACAAGCGCTTTTCTTTAAAGCCTTATAGCTAGGCATAATATTTCAATGATGCTCACATGAAAGACAAGGATTGAAGCACAAAGAGAGCATCATAAAACATGTGACAAACACATCTAAGTCTAACATACTTCCTATGCATAGGCATCTTATAGGAAAACAAATTATCATGGCAAGCAAAAACTAGCATATGCATGGAAGAGGAAAGAAACAATAATAATCTCAACATAACGAGAGGTAATTTAGTAACATGAAAATTTCTACCACTATATTTTCCTCTCTCATAATAATTACATGTAGGATCATAAGCAAATTCAACAAAATAGCTATCACATAAAATATTTTCAACACGATCCACATGCATGCAAAGTTGACATTCTTCCAAAATAGTGGGATTAACACTAACTAAAGTCATGACTTCTCCAAACCCACTTTTAATAATATTGTGAACACTATTATCAATCTCATATTCATCATGGGGCTTAAATAAATTTTCAAGATCAAAAGAAGAATCACCCCAATCATGATCATTACAACAAGTAGTAGACATAGCAAAACTAGCATCCCCAAGCTTAGGGTTTTGCATATTATTAGCACAATTGACATCAAGAGAATTTATAGTAAAATCATTGCAATCATGATTTTTATTCAAAGATCTATTGTGAATCACTCCATAAAGTACTTCATCACAATTTTTAGATTCACTAATTTCAAGCAAAACTTCATAAAGATAATCTAGTGCACAAAACTCACTAGCAATTGGTTCATTATAATTGGATCTCTTAAAAAGATTAGCAAGAGGATGAGGATCCATAGGTTTTAGGTTCTCTATTTAGTAATAAATAAACAACTATTCCAACCATACGAACAAACAAGAAACAGGCAAAAGAGGCAAATAGAGAAAGAGAGGGAGGATAGAGAGAGAGGGCGAATAAAACGGCAAGGGTGAAGTGGGGGAGAGGAAAACGAGAGGCAAATGGCAAATAATGTAATGCGGGAGATAAGGGTATGTGATGGGTACTTGGTATGTTGACTTTTGTGTAGACCTCCCCAGCAACGGCGCCAGAAATCCTTCTTGCTACCTCTTTTAGCACTGCGTTGGTTTTCCCCGAAGAGGAAGGGATGATGCAGCAAAGTAGCGTAAGTATTTCCCTCAGTTTTCGAGAAATAAGGTATCAATCCAGTAGGAGGCTACGCGCGAGTCCCTCGCACCTGCACAAAACAAATAAATCCTCGCAACCAACGCAAATAGGGGTTGTCAATCCCTATAGGGCCACTTACGAGAGTGAGATCTGATAGATATGATAAGATAATATTTTTGGTGCTTTTATGATAAAGATGCAAAGTAAAATAAAGGCAAAGTAAATAGCAAAGTAAATAACTAAGTAGTAGGAGATTGATATGATAAAGACAGACCCTGGGGGCATAGGTTTCACTAGTGGCTTCTCTCGAGTGCATAAGTATTCTACGGTGGGTGAACAAATTACTGTTGAGCAATTGACAGAATTGAGCATAGTTATGAGAATATCTAGGTATGATCATGTATATAGGCATCACGTCCGAGACAAGTAGACCGACTCCTGCCTGCATCTACTACTATTACTCAACTCGTCGACCGCTATCCAACATGCATCTAGAGTATTAAGTTAAAAACATAGTAACGCCTTAAGCAAGATGACATGATGTAGAGGGATAGACTCATGCAATATGAAGAAAACCCCATCTTGTTATCCTCGATGGCAACAATACAATACGTGCCTTGCTGCCCTTACTATCACCGGGAAAGGACACTGCAAGATTGAAGCCAAAGCTAAGCACTTCTCCCATTGCAAGAAAGATCAATCTAGTAGGCCAAACCAAACTGATAATTTGAAGAGACTTGCAAAGATAACCAATCATACATAATAGAATTCAGAGAAGATTCAAATATTATTCATAGATAGACTTGATCATAAACCCACAATTCATCGGTCTCAACAAACACACCGCAAAAAGAAGATTACATCGAATAGATCTCCACAAGAGAGGGGGAGAACATTGTATTGAGATCCAAAAAGAGAGAAGAAGCCATCTAGCTACTAACTATGGACCCGTAGGTCTGAGGTAAACTACTCACACTTCATCGGAGGGGCTATGGTGTTGATGAAGAAGCCCTCCGTGATTGATGCCCCCTCCGGCGGAGCTCCGGAACAGGCCCCAAGATGGGATCTCGTGGATAAGGAAAGTTACGGCGGTGGAATTAGGGTTTTGGCTCCGTATTTGATCGTTTGGGGGTACGTGGGTATATATAGGAGGGAGAAGTACGTTGGTGGAGCAACAGGGGGCCCACAAGGGTGGAGGGCGCGCCTGGGGGGTAGGCGTGCCCCCTACCTCGTGGCCTCCTGTTACGTGTCTTAACGTAGGGTCCAAGTCTCCTGAGTTGTATTCGATGAGAAAATCACGTTCCTGAAGGTTTCATTCCGTTTGGACTCTGTTTGATATTCCTTTTCTTCGAAACCCTAAAACAGGCAAAAAAACAACAATTCTGGGTTGGGCCTTCGGTTAATAGGTTAGTCCCAAAAATAATATAAAAGTGGATAATAAAGCCCAATAATGTCCAAAACAGTAGATAATATAGCATGGAGCAATCAAAAATTATAGATACGTTGGAGATGTATCAGGGGCATGTGACAGGTGAATGGACCATGTATTCGGATTCGTTGGATTTTTTTGAGCAACTTTCATATAGAAAACATTTTCATCCGAGTTACGGATTACTTCCTATGATTTTCCAAAGTTTTAGTAATATTCTGCAATTAAAAAATAAAACGAAAATAATGAGTAAATGCTAGGTGCACCCAGATCTGTGTACACAGAAGTGTACCAGAGGGTGACATGTGGGTCCAGGGGGGTCCCAGTTGACCAGTCAAAGTTTGACAGGTTTACAGGGGATGGGGTCCCCTTGTCATAGACTAGGCTTAATTAATTAAATCCAGTTTTAACTAATCTAGTGATTAAGTTAATTAAGTAATTATTTTAATTAAACAAATTAATTAAGTTAATTATATATTTAATATTTAATATATATATATATTTTTTGTTTTTCCTTTTTACACAAAAAAGGGCGTGGGGCCCCACTGGGCAGCGACCCAAAGGCCAAGGGCTGGGAACGCTCGCCCTGCCCGCGCACGTCTAGTGGACGACGAGGCGAGGCCATGGCCAGCCGTAGCCGGCCGGACCAGGAGGGTGGGAGTGCGGCCTCCGGCGTGGACGCGCGTGCACGCGGCGTGGCCAAACGGGGAGGGCCTGGAGCGCGGGGGGAGACAGGGGCGCGGTGGATGCGGTCGCCGGGCGCGGGGGCGGAGTGGCGCGCAGCAGCGACAGGGGCGGCGGACAGGGGCGAGGCGCCGCAAGTGGAGCGACGTGGGCGGCGGGACGAGCAGCGGTAGGCAAGAGGGGTGCGGGGGAGCTGGTGCGTTGGAGGGAGCTATGGACGGCGGCGGCCACAAGCAGCAATGCGGGGAGGTGCGTGTAGCGGGCGGCTGCGGCCTGGGCGGTAGCAGCCGCAGCGTGGAGCAGGCAGCAGCGTGGGAAGGAGGGGCTGGGCACGGTCGCTGGTGGTCGCGCACGGGCGAGGCACGGTGGAGCGCGGCAGGGAGGTGCTACCTCTTTTAGCACTGCGTTGGTTTTCCCCGAAGAGGAAGGGATGATGTAGGAAAGTAGCGTAAGTATTTCCCTCAGTTTTGAGAACCAAGGTATCAATCCAGTAGGAGGCTACGCGCGAGTCCCTCGTACCTGCATAAAACAAATAAATCCTCGCAACCAACGCAAATAGGGGTTGTCAATCCCTATAGGGCCACTTACAAGAGTGACATCTGATAGATATGATAAGATAATATTTTTGGTATTTTTATGATAAAGATACAAAGTAAAATAAAGGCAAAGTAAATAGCAAAGTAAATAACTAAGTAGTGGGAGATTGATATGATAAAGATAGACCCGGGGGCCATAGGTTTCACTAGTGGCTTCTCTCGAGAGCATAAGTATTCTACGGTGGGTGAACAAATTATTGTCGAGAAATTGACAGAATTGAGCATAGTTATGAGAATATCTAGGTATGATCATGTATATAGGCATCACGTCTGAGACAAGTAGACCGACTCCTGCCTGCATCTACTACTATTACTCCACTCATCGACCGCTAGCCAGCATGCATCTAGAGTATTAAGTTAAAAACAGAGTAACGCCTTAAGAAAGATGACATGATGTAGAGGGATAGACTCATGCAATATGAAGAAAACCCCATCTTGTTATCCTCGATGGCAACAATACAATACGTGCCTTGCTGCCCTTACTGTCACCGGGAAAGGACACCACAAGATTGAATCCAAAGCTAAGCACTTCTCCCATTGCAAGAAAGATCAATCTAGTAGGCCAAACCAAACTGATAATTCGAAGAGACTTGCAAAGATAACCAATCATACATAAAAGAATTCAGAGAAGATTCAAATATTATTCATAGATAGACTTGATCATAAACCCACAATTCATCAGTCTCAACAAACACATTGCAAAAAGAAGATTACACCGAATAGATCTCCACAAGAGAGGGGGAGAACATTGTATTGAGATCCAAAAAGAGAGAAGAAGCCATCTAGCTACTAACCATGGACCCGTAGGTCTGAGGTAAACTACTCACACTTTGTTGGAGGGGCTATGGTGTTGATGAAGAAGCCCTCCATGATCGATGCCCCCTCCGGCGGAGCTCTGGAACAGGCCCCAAGATGGGATCTCATGGATACAGAAAGTTACAACGGTGGAATTAGGGTTTTGGCTCCGTATCTGATCGTTTGGGGGTATGTGGGTATATATAGGAGGAAGAAGTACGTCGGTGGAGCAACAGGGGGCCCACAAGGGTGGAGGGCGCGCCTTGTGGGGGGGTAGGCGCGCCCCGTACCTCGTGGCCTCCTATTACGTGTCTTGACGTAGGGTCCAAGTCTCCTGAGTTGTATTCGATGAGAAAATCACGTTCCCGAAGGTTTCATTCCGTTTGGACTCCGTTTGATATTCCTTTTCTTCGAAACCCTAAAACAGGCAAAAAATAGCAATTCTGGGCTGGGCCTCCGGTTAATAGGTTAGTCCCAAAAATAATGTAAAAGTAGATAATAAAGCGCAATAATGTCCAAAACAGTAGATAATATAGCATGGAGAAATCAAAAATTATAGATACGTTGGAGACGTATGAGGAGGCACGCGGGGCGCGACCATGGCTCGGTGAGCGCGGGTTCAGCCGGAGCTCGTGTGGCGCGGGGCTGGGCAATGACGCACCAAACAGAAGGAAAGACGAGGGGAATCGGCGTGGGCTCACCCTGGGGAGGCCGTGGACGAGCTTGCCGAGGTCGGGGAGTCTCCGGCGAGGAGATCCGGTGAGGCAGGGCGACGGACGGTGATTGGGGATGGGGTCGATGCTGGCGATGCAGACAACCCCAGGTTCATCCATTGGTCGAGGAGGACGTAGAAGATGGCGGTGCATCCCGTAGACGAAGCCTCGACGCTCGGGGGTGCCGGTGGCCGCAGGATTGAGCGACGCACATCGACGGCAGCATCGGGCGAGGGAGGAGGGGATCTGGAGGAGGGGAAGAGGAGGAGTGGGGAGCAGCGCGAGTGGAGGACGAGTGGGGTAGGGGATACGAGGGGAGCGAGGCGCCGCGGGTGGGGCATGGCTTTATCCCCTCTGACGAGGTTAGCGAGGCGGTCGGGCGGCGACGAGCTAGAGCACCTCCCCCGGTCGATCGAACAGGGAAGGAGGGAGATGGCTCAGGGAGGGGTTGGGCCGGTCGGGGAGGTAGGTGCGCCGGTGGGCTGGCCGACTAGGCCTACCAAGCGGCTAAGGCCCAGGCAGAGAGAGGGGGGTCTTTATTTTAACTTTGGTTTTCTGCCTTTTCTATTTTCATTTCAGTTTTGCATTTCTTTTAATACCAAGAGACTTTTGTCTTGAACAAAACTTGACACATAAATCTAACACAATAACTTGAGATGGAATAAAAGGTTTGGGGGCAAAAGGAGTTGTCTAACCATTTTTAGAAATTGAAAAGGCCAATTTAAATGCTGCTGGAGCACTGAATTAATTCCCATGGGCATTTTGGGAATTCACAAGAGGTTGGTTTCAACAGGACAGTGATCAGGGAAATTTATAGGATAAGGTGAGCATTTTAGTTTTACAGTTCAAAGAAAATAATTTATTTGACTTATTGTTACTTTGGAAAAGGCTTTGATTTTTGGACAAGTGGCAAGTTGCATAGTAATCACGATGACATGGCCACCATTAGGGGGAGATTACTGTAGCATGATTCTCGGGGTGTTACACATGAAACCATTTCAGTGACTGAAACTGGACTTCCATATATAAATCTTCACCTCCGGACCGTTCCGAAACTCCTCATGATGTCCGGGATCTCATCCGAGACTCTGAACAACCTTTGGTAACCACATACTATTTCCCATAACAACTCTAGCGTCATCGAACCTTAAGTGTGTAGACCCTACGGGTTCGAGAACCATGCAGACATGACCGAGACATCTCTCCGGCCAATAACCAACAACGGGATCTGGATACCCATGTTGGCTCCCACATGTTCCACGATGATTTTATCGGATGAACCACGATGTCGAGGATTCAATCAATCCCATATACAATTCCCTTTGTCTATCGGTATGTTACTTGCCCAAGATTCGATCGTCGGTATCTATATACCTCGTTCAATCTCGCTACCGACAAGTCTCTTTACTCGTTCCGTAACACTGATCCCGTGGCTAACTCCTTAGTCACATTGAGCTCGTTATGATGATGCATTACCGAGTGGGCCCAGAGATACCTCTCTGTCATACGGAGTGACAAATCCCAGTCTCGATTCGTGCCAACCCAACAGATACTTTCGGAGATACCTATAGTGCACCTTTACAGCCACCCAGTTACGTTGTGACGTTTGATACACCCAAAGCATTCCTATGGTATCCGGGAGTTGCACAATCTCATGGTCTAAGGAAATAATACTTGACATTAGAAAATCTCTAGCAAACGAACTACACGATCTTGTGTTATGCTTAGGATTGGGTCTTGTCCATCACATCATTCTCCTAATGATGTGATCCCGTTATCAACGACATCCAATGTCCATGGCCAGGAAACCATAACCATCTATTGATCAACAAGCTAGTTAACTAGAGGCTTACTAGGGACATGTTGTGGTCTATGTATTCACACATGTATTACGGTTTCCGATTAATACAATTATAGCATGAACAATAGACAATTATCATGAACAAGGAAATATAATAATAACCATTTTATTATTGCCTCTAGAGCATATTTCCAACAGTCTCCCACTTGCACTAGAGTCAATAATCTAGTTCACATCGCCATGTTATCAACACTCATAGTTCACATCGCCATGTGTCGGGGTTATACCCCGCGGTATGACCCGGCCGGATATATTACCCGGACGGATATATGACCCGACCAGACTTGGCGTTTCATTGGTAACCCGCCAGAGGATTGGCGACTCACGTGTCTGGCGGTTCACTGGTGTGACGACTCACGAGCCTGAAAACTCATTGGTGACCCGGCGGGTGTTTCAGATGGATGACAAGGACCAAGGCCCAGAAGACCGACTCATGTTATGGTGGGCCGGCTTAAGAGGAAAGGCATATGGAATATTCTCCTACAAAGGAAGCAAGACTAGGATTCCACTTGTAATAGAGTAATCCTAATCCTACTAGGACTAGTCATGTAACTCGCCCCTTCAACATATATAAGGAGGGGCAGGGCACCTCAAGAAGGACAAGCAAGAAGAAACAATCTCTACGGCTAGACACAAAGAGACGGTTTACCGGCGACTCTCTCGTGATGATAATGAGACCTAGCCACAAACAGCATGTAGGGTTGTTACCGGATGATGTTTCCCGGGGCCCGAAGCTGTCTAAATCTTTGTCTTGCGTGTTGTGTCTCTCGATTCCGATCAACCCCTTCAAGCTACCGCATAGATGCATTGGCCTCACGACTAAGTCCTCACACTAGGACATCTGCCATGACAAAACTACGACACCATGTGACTAACACCCAAAGAGTTTACCAGAGTCAATAATCTAGTTCACATCACCATGTGATTAGCATTCAATGACTTCTAGGGTTTGATCATGTTATGATTACGAGAGAGGTTTTAGTCAACGTGTCTGCAACATTCAGATCTGTGTGTTCTTCGCAAATCCCTATTTCCTATTGTAGATGTTGCTACTATGCTCCACTTGGAGCTATTCCAAATGGTTGCTCCACTATATGTATCTAGTTTGCTACTCAGAGTCATCCGGATAGGTGTTAAAGCTTGCATCGATGTAACCCTTTACGTCGAACTCTTCATCACCTCCATAATCGAGAAACATTTCCTTATTCCTAAGGACAAAAAAATTTTGACCGTCGTCCAATGATCCACTCCTGGATCACTCTTATACCCCCTTGCCACACACGTGGCAAGGCACATCGCGGTACACAGCATGGCATATCGTATAGAGCCTATGGCTAAGGCATAGGGGACGACTTTCGTCCTTTCTCTTTCTTCTGCCGTGGTCGAGCTTCAAGTCTTAACTTCACACCTTACAACTCAGGAAAGAACTCCTTCTTTGACTGATCCATCTTGAACTCCTTCAAGATCATGTCAAGGTATGTGCTCTGTGAAAGTCTTATCAAGCGTCTTGATCTATCTCTATAGATCTTGATACCCGACATGTAAGCAGCTTTACACAGGTCTTCCTTTGAAAAACTCCATTCAAATAACCATTTATGCTTTCCAGAAATTCTACATCATTTCCGATCAACAATATGTCATCCACATATACTTATCAAAATGTTTTAGTGCTCCCACTCACTTTCTTGCAAATACAAGTTTCTTGCAAACTTTGTATAAACCCAAATGCTTTGATCACGTCATCAAAGCGTATGTTCCAACTCCGAGATGCTTGCTCCAGTTCTTAGAAGGATCGCTGGAGTTTGCATACCTTTTAGCATCCTTAGGATCGACAAAACCTTCTGGTTGTATCACATACAACCTTTCCTCATGGAAACAGTCAAGGAAACTTTTTTTGACATCCATCTGTCAGATTTCATAAATGAAAATGCAGCAACTGCTAACATAATTCTAACAGACTTGAGCATCGCTATGATTGAGAAAGTCTCATCACAGTCAACTCCTTGAACTTGTCGAAAACTTCTTTGAGACGAGTCGAGCTCCATAAATGGTGACAATACATCAATGTCTGTCTTCTTAAAGATCCATTTATTCTCAATGGCTTGCCGATCATCGGACAAGTCCACCAAAGTCCATACTTTGTTCTCATACATGGATCCTATCTCGGATTTTATGGCTTCCAGCCATTTGTTGGAATCCGGGCCCACCATCGCTTCTTCATAGCTCATAGGTTCATCATTTCCAACAACATGACCTTTAAGATAGGGTTACCACTCAGAAGTTGTACACACCCTTGTCGACCTATGAGGTTTGATAGTAATTTGATCTGAAGCTTCATGATCATCATCATTAGCTTTCTCTTCAACTGACGTAAGTGCCACAGAAACATATTTCTGTGATGCGCTACTCTCTGGTTGAAGTGAAGGTTCAACAACCTCATCAAGTTCTATCTTCCTTCCACTCAATTCTTTTGAGAGAAACTCTTTCTCGAGAAAGGACCTATTCCTAGCTACAAACACTTTGCCCTCAGATCTGAGATAGAAGGTATACCCAGTCGTCTTGTTTGGGTATTCTATGAAGACACAATTTTCTGCTTTGGGTTCAAGCTTTTCTGGCCGAAGCCTATCGACATAAGCATTGTAGCCCCAAACCTTAAGAAACAACAACTTAGGTTTCTTGCCAAACCATAGTTCATACGATGTCGTCTCCACGGATTTAGATGGTGCCATATTTAAAGTGAATGTAATTTTCTCTAATGCATAACCCCAAAATGATAGCAGTAGATCGGTAAGAGACATCATAGATCGCACCATATCCAATAGGGTGTGATTACGACGTTCGGACACACCATTATGCTATGGTGATCCAAGTGGCGTCAATTGAGAAACGATTCCACCTTATCTTTAGTGATTGCCAAACTCATAACTCAGATACTCTCCCCTTGATCAGATCGTAGGAACTTGATCTTCTTGTTATGATGATTCTCAACTTCACTCTGAAATTGCTTGAACTTTTCAAACGTTTTAGACTTATGCTTCATTAAGTAAATATACCCATATCTACTCAATTCATTGGTGAAGGTGAGAAAATAATGATATCCACCGCGTGCGTCAACACTCATCGGACCGCACACATCAGCATGTGTGATTTCCAACAAGTCACTTGCCCGTTCCATTGTTCCAGAAAACGGGGTTTTAGTCATCTTGCCTATGAGGCATGGTTCGCATGTGTCAGGTGATTCAAAATCAAGTGACTCCAAAAGTCCATTAGTATGGAGGTTCTTCATGCACTTTACACCAATATGACCTAAGCGGCAGTGCCACAAGAAAGTGGTACTATCATTATCAACTCTACATCTTTTGGCATCAATGTTATGACCATGTGTATCACTACGACCGAGATTCAATAAACTATTCACATTGGGTGCATGACCATAGAAGGTATTATTCATGTAAACAGGATAACCATTATTCTCTGACTTAAATGAATAACCGTATTGCAATAAACATGATCTAATCATGTTCATTCTCAACGCAGACACCAATACAAACAACATTTATCTGGGTTCAACACTAATCCTGAAGGTAGAGGGAGCGTGCGATGTTGATCACATCAACCTTGGAAACACTTCCAACACACATCGTCACCTCGCCCTTAGCGAGTCTCCGTTTATTCCGTAGCTTTTGTTTCGAGTTACCAATATTAGCAACTGAACTGGTATCTAATACCCAAGTGCTACTAGGAGTACTAGTAAGGTACACATCAATAACACATATATCAAATATACTTTTGTTGAAGTTTCCAGCCTTCTTATCTACCAAGTATTTGAGGTAGTTCCGCTACCAGTGACCGTTCCCCTAATAGAAGCACTTTGTCTCGGGTTTGGGTTCTTGGGTTTCTTCACTGGAGCAGCAACTCGCTTGCCATTCATGAAGTTTCCCTTCTTGCCCTTGCCCTTCTTTGAAACCAGTGGTCTTATTAACCATCAACACTTGATGCTCCTTCTTGATTTTTACCTTTACGACCTTAAGCACGACGAATAGCTCTGGGATTATCTTCCCTTGCATGTTATGGTTCATCATGAAACTCTAGCAGCTTGGTGATAGTGACTAGAGAACTTTTGTCAATCACTCTCTTATCTGGAAGATTAACCCCCAATTGATTCAAGTGATTGAAGTACCCAGACATTCTGAGCACATGCTCACTGGCTAAGCTATTCTCCTCCATCTTGTAGGCAAAGATCTTGTCAGAGGTCTCAAACCTCTCAACACGGGCATGAGCCTGAAATACCAATTTCATCTCTTGGAACATCTCAAATGTTCCATGGCGTTCAAAACGCTTTTGGAGCCCTGACTCTAAGCCGTAAAGCATGGCGCACTAAACTATCAGGTAGTCATCAGAACGTGTCTGCCAGATGTTCACAACATCCACAGACGATGCCAGAGGGGTTGTCACACCGAGCGGTACATCAAGGACAGAAGCCTTATGTGTAGCAGTGAGGACAATCCTCAGACTACGACCCTAGTCCACACAATTGCTTACAATATCTTTCAACTTAGTCTTTCTCTAGGAACGCATTAAAACAAGGAGCTAAAGTGCGAGCTATTAATCCATAACATAATTTGCAAATGCAATTTAGACTATGTTCATGATAATGAGTTCAATTAATCAAATTATTTAATGAACTCTCACTCAGATAGACATCCCTCTAGTCATCTAAGTGATACATGATCCGAATCAACTAGGCCGTGTCCGATCATCACGTGAGACGGACTAGTCATCAACGGTGAACATCTTCATGTTGATCGCATCTACTATATGACTCATGTTCGACCTTTCGGTCTCTCATGTTCCGAGGCCATGTCTGTACATGCTAGGCTCGTCAAGTCAACCTAAGTGTTTTGCATGTGTAAATCTGGCTTACACCCGTTGTATGCGAACATTAGAATCTATCACACCCGATCATCACGTGGTGCTTCGAAACAACGAGCCTTCGCAACGGTGCACAGTTAGGGGGAACACATTTCTTAAAATTTTAGTGAGGGATCATCTTATTTATGCTACCGTCGTTCTAAGCAAATAAGATGTAAACATGACAAACATCACATGCAAATCATAAAGTGACATGATATGGCCAATATCATCTTGCGCCTTTGATCTCCATCTTCGAGGCGCGGCATGATCACCTTCATCACTGGCATGACACCATGATCTCCATCATCATGATCTTCGTCATCGTGTCTTCATGAAGTTGTCTCGCCAATTATTACTTCTACTACTATGGCTAACGCTTAGAAATAAAGTAAAGTAATTACATGGCGTTTTTCATTGACACACAGGTCATACCATAAATTAAAACAACTCCTATGGCTCCTGCCGGTTGTCATACTCATCGACATGCAAGTCGTGATTCCTATTACAAGAACATGATCGATCTCATACATCACATATATCATTCATCACATCCTTTTGGACATATCACATCACACAGCATACCCTGCAAAAACAAGTTAGACGTCCTCTAATTGTTGTTGCATGTTTTATGTGGCTGCTATGGGTTTCTAGCAAGAACGTTTCTTACCTACGCAAAAGCCACAACGGTGATATGCCAATTGCTATTTACCCTTCATAAGGATCCTCTTCATCGAATCCGATCCGACTAAAGTCGGAGAGACAGACACCCGCTAGCCACCTTATGCATCAAGTGCATGTCAGTCGGTGGAACCAGTCTCACGTAAGCATATGTGTAAGGTCGGTCCAGGCCGCTTCATCCAACAATGACGCTGAATTAATATAAGACTAGTAACGGTAAGCAAATTGACCAAATCATCGCCCACAACTACTTTATGTTCTACTCGTGCATAGAATCTACACATAGACCTAGCTCTGATACCACTATTGGGGAATGTAGCAATAATTCAAAATTTTCCTACGTGTCACCAAGATCAATCTAGGAGATGCTAGCAACGAGAGAGAGTAAGTGCATCTTCATACCCTTGAAGATCGCTAAGCGGAAGTGCGCGTTACAAGAACGCGGTTGATGGAGTCGTACTCGCGACGATTCAAATCGCGGAAGATCCGATCAAGCGCCGAACGGACGGTGCCTCCGCGTTCAACACATGTACAGCCCGGGGACGTCTCCTCCTTCTTTATTTAGCAAGGGGAGATGACAAGTTGAGGGAGAACTCCAGCAGGATGACGGCATGGTGGTGATGGAGCTCGTGGTTCTCCGGCAGGGCTTCGCCAAGCACTACGAAGGAGGAGGAGGTGATGGAGAGGGGGAGGGCTGCGCCAGGGGAAGAGTGCGGCTACCCTCCCACCGCTCTATTTATAGGGTGAAGGGAGAGGGGGCCGGCCCCCCTTAGATGCATCTAGAGGGGGCGGCCAAGGGGGGACTTGCCCCCCAAGTTAGGTGGGAGGCGCCCCCACCCCCTAAGGTTTTCAACCCTAGGTGCCTTGGGCCCTTGGGGGGACGCACCAGCCCACTAGGGGCTGGTTTCCACCCTTGTTCAGCCCAATTGGCCCATCGGCGCAGGTGGCCCCACCCGGTGGACCCCGGACACCTTTCGGTGGTCCCGATACAATACCGATAACCCCCGAAACCATTTCGGCGACCGAAACTGGACTTCCATATATAAATCTTAACCACCGGACCATTCCGGAACTCCTCGGGACATCCGGGATCTCATACGGGACTCCGAACAACCTTCGGTAACCACATACTATTTCCCATAACAACTCTAGCGTCACCGAACCTTAAGTGTGTAGACCCTACGGGTTCGGGAACCATGCAGACATGACCGAGACATCTCTCTGGCCAATAACCAACAGCGGGATCTGGATACCCATGTTGGCTCCCACATGTTCCACGATGATCTCATCGTATGAACCACAATGTCGAGGATTCAATCAATCCCGTATACAATTCCCTTTGTCTATCGGTATGTTACTTGCCCGAGATTTGATCGTCGGTATCTCTATACCTCGTTCAATCTAATTACCGACAAGTCTCTTTACTCATTCTGTAACGCATGATCCCGTGGCTAACTCCTTAGTCACATTGAGCTCATTATGATGATGCATTACCGAGTGGGCCCAGAGATACCTCTCCGTCATACGGAGTGACAAATCCCAGTCTCGATCCGTGCCAACCCAACAGATACTTTCGGAGATACTTGTAGTGCACCTTTATAGCCACCCAGTTACGTTGTGACGTTTGATACACCCAAAGAATTCCTACGGTATCCGGGAGCTGCACAATCTCATGGTCTAAGGAAATGATACTTGACATTCAAAAAGCTCTAGCAAACGAACTACAGGATCTTGTGCTATGCTTAGGATTGGGTCTTGTCCATCACATCATTATCCTAATGATGTGATCCCGTTATCAACGACATCCAATGTCCATGGTCAGGAAACCATAACCATCTATTGATCAGTGAGCTAGTCACCTAGAGGCTTACTAGGGACATGTTGTGGTCTATGTATTCACACATGTATTACGGTTTTCGGTTAATACAATTATAGCATGAACAATAGACAATTATCATGAACAAGGAAATATAATAATAACCATTTTATTATTGCCTCTAGGGCATATTTCCAACACTCCACCCAATTCAAGCTCTTTTCTCCCACCCTCTCCTTTCTTCCGCCGCTGATACGTCTCCAACGTATCTATAATTTTTGATTGTTCCATGCTATTATATATATTCCGTTTTGGATGTTTAATGACTTATTTATACACTTTTATATTACTCTCCGGACTAACCTATTAACCGGAGGCCCAGCCCAAATTGTTGTTTTTTGCCTATTTCAGTGTTTCGCAGAAGAAGAATACCAAACGGAGTCCAAACGGAATGAAACCTTCGGGAGCGTGATTTTTGGAACACACGTGATCCAGAGGACTTGGAGTGGACGTCAAGCAATCAACGAGGAGGCCACGAGGCAGGGGGCATGCCTACCCCCTGGGCGCGCCCTCCACCCTCGTGGGCCCCTCGTTGCTCCACCGACCTACTTCTTCCTCCTATATATATTCATATACCCCGCAAACATCCAGGATGTAACATCCCAAATTTTCAATTTGGAATGTTATACAATAGATCATCATTGCATATCATGTTTTATTGCATTTTGGTTGACCCTAGAAATTTCACGCAACTCAAGGACCCTCGGAGAGAGTTGGGGATTTCGTTATTTTCATATTTGAGTTTTCTCAAATTTTGAAAATAGGATCATTTGATTTTATTTATTTTATCTGAAAGTGCTAGTGATCGACTAGAGGGGGGGTGAATAGGCGATTTTTATGAAAGTCTTCAAAACATGGAAGTTTCGAAGACAAATGATAGAAATAAACCTATTACCATGCAGCGGAAGGTAGACTACACTAGGCAAACCATAGTCAAGTATTCAATGAAGTGAAAGCGCAATGACTAATAGCAGCTAGGCAGTAAGGATCAGGTAGGAAGATATTGTGAAGCCAATCAGAACA
This sequence comes from Triticum aestivum, assembly GCF_018294505.1. Lineage (NCBI taxonomy): Eukaryota > Viridiplantae > Streptophyta > Magnoliopsida > Poales > Poaceae > Triticum > Triticum aestivum. Next base: position 123,705,513 of record NC_057797.1, read on the forward strand.
AGTAATCACTTAGTGAAGCCAAATGGTGATGCAATCGTACAATGACTTCACAAGGACCAACAGTAAGTAAAGGGAAGGGAAGGATGAAACCAGTGACTCGTTGAAGACAATGATTTGTTGGACCAGTTCCAGTTGCTGTGACAACTGTACGTCTGGTTAGGGAGGCTGAGATTCAACTCAGAAGACCTCGTCTTCACCTTATTCCCCTTGAGCTAAGGACACCCAGTCCTCGCCCAATCACTCTGGTAAGTCTTCAAGGTAGACTTCCAAACCTTCACAGACTTCGTTCATTGGTGATCCACAATGACTCTTGGATGCTCAGAACGTGACGCCTAACCGGCTGGAGGATTCACAGTCCTCAAGTGTAATAAGTCTTCAGATCACACAGACAGGAAGACTTAAGTGATGCCTAACACTCTTTGGCTCTGGGTGGTTAGGGCTTTATCCTCGCAAGGAATTCTCTCTCAAAGGCTTCGAGGTGGGTTGCTCTCAAACGACAAAAGTCGTACTCTAACTCTGAGCAGCCAACCGTTTATGATTGTAGGGGGTGGGCTATTTATAGCCACTAGGCAACCTGACCTGATTTGTCCGAAATGACCCTCGGTCACTAAGGAACTGACACATGTTCCAACGGTCAGATTTCAAACACACACGACAACTTCACTTGGACTACAAGCAAAGCTGACTTATCCAACTCTGGACAAGATTTGCTCTCATAGTCTTCACTCGAAGACATAGGATTTTGGTTAAGCATCACTTCAGTCATTCTGACTGGTTCTCTTGGACCCCACTTAACAGTACGGTGGTTCCTATGACTCAACAAAGAAGAAAAAGAACGATGAAAGAACTAAGTCTTCACGCTCCATAGTCTTCATGCGATGTCTTCTCTTGTCATAGTCTTCAATGTGAATGTCTTCACATACCACCTTTGCCTTCAATGTCTTCATTCATTTTTAGGGGTCATCTTAGGAAAACCGAATCAATGAGGGACTTCTACCTGTGTTATCCTGCAATTCTCACAAACACATTAGTCCCTCAACTAGGTTTGTCGTCAATTCTCCAAAACCAACTAGGGGTGGCACTAGATGCACTTACATTATCTTCAATTATTTCTATTATAAAAGTATGAGAGAGGGAATAAAATGACTTTCCCAAAATAAAGAAAGATTGAGGATTTAATAATAAAATCAAATAATATTTTATTTTGGTTCTTTTGCTATTTTATTTGAATTTAGGAAAAATGCGCGTTTTTCAAAATTGCATTTAGGCCCCAAATAAATGTTCATCCTGTGCGGCTTGATTTTAGAAGCCGGAAAAAATTTATTTCGGGATTTTTGGAGTCCGTTTAGTATTCCTTTTGTTTTTTCTCCGAGCGTAATTATTAAAAAAAAAGTCCGAACCGACCTACGGGCCGTATCCGGCCAGGACTCCCTTGCCGAGGCCTTTAACTAGCGCCGCCCCGAGGCCGAATAGCCCAACCGCGCCCCGTCCCAAACCCTAACCATAGCCACGCCGCACCGCGCCGCCACCCGCCGCCGCCCGGCGCCGCCCCGCCCGCAAACCCTAGCCGCCGCCGCCGCCAGCCGCCGTCGCCCCGCCGCCTTCCCGTGCCGCCCCGCCCGCAAACCCTAGCCGCCGCCGCCAGCCGTCGCCAGCTGTTGTCGCCTCGCCGCCGCCGGAGTTCGCCGCCGACGAGGTCGAGCCGCCCCGTTTTTTTAGAAAATCGTTAGGTTTTCACCGGGTTTTTTCGGTTTTTTTAGATTCGTTTTTTAGATAGATCTGTTTTTTTTCTCGGTTTAGTTAATTAGCGAGCGTTCGCTCGTTCGTTCGTTTTAACGAACGCGTTCATCTTTTAGAATCAGATAACGAACGTTCGTTCGTTAATCTGTTCGTCGTTTTTCTTTTTCTCGGATTAAATCCGCGATTTTTCCGATCGCGATTCCTGATCCGATTTTCGTTCTAGTATAACTTCTCGCTCGTTTATCGGAATTAGACGATTCAAGCGCCTGGAGTTTCGTCTCGAAGCCCTCTTTCCGTTTAACCAACTCAAACAAGTTTTTGCCTCTGTAAAAATTGCCCTAGATCCAGAATAGTAAACGAAGCTTGTTTCTTTTGCCATTTGTCTTTCGTTGCTTAGTTCAATTTGATTCTTTTTGCCAACCGGAGTTCTTAAGTTGAACTTTCTGGTTTTGAGTTTTACCTGTGCATTAGTTGAGTACTTATTATATGCTTGTTTGTTTGCGATAGAGTACCCGGATTGCGCCGCTTGCTATTTTGAATCGCTAGGTTTCACGTATCATCAGCGAGGCAAGTAACACTTTGATCATACCTCCTACTACCCAGTTTTATTGCATTAGATCAACCCTCACACATTGCATGACTAGGATCTAATTAAATTATGGGTTTGGGAAGTAGTTGAGGTAGTACCTATCACCTGTTATTTATCAAACCTTTGGGAGTTACTTCTATGTTTGCTTATTATGCCATGCTATGCTAGTAGACGTGGATTTGGGTGAGTGAAATCCATGACAGATGTGAGTTTGTTTAATTAATGGTTTATCTAAGGTGGCAACTTAAATACACATCTAGGTGGATTGAGGCACCTGGGTATTCCAGCGATTGCCTGTTTTTTTTGGACCGCCACCCAGGCTCAAAGGGATCATGAGATTATTCATGCTAGAAACTTCCGTGTGCAGCCACAAGCTACTATGGGCTCTAGCGTAGTTGAGTAAGTCGTGCGAACTCTTACAGTGGTAGACTAGCAGATGTAGGGAAAAGTAGGTGTAACGGTCTACCCGATCGTAAGGTGCTAGCGCTTCTGAAAGACTATGTCTCGGCCATCCGTTTCTCAAACACCATGTAGTGCGAGAATCCCAACGGAGGAGATCGAGTCTTGTGGGGAAAAGTGCGCAAACCTCTGCAAAGTGTATAAACTAATCATGATTAGCCGTGTCCCCGGTTATGTATGTCTTGAGTATCTAGTACTTGGATTATCATGTGAATCTCATCATGTTACTCTAAATTAATATTGTTGGGTTTATTGATGTTTCTTAATTGGGATTGAGAATGCTGTCAACCATTCTTAATGTTTAACAACCACCATGATAGTTAAATAAAATTTATTCCTTTGCATTAGGGGAAAATTGGCTTTACGCAAAACTGTAACCATAGAGCTTTCCACCAGCCAAATATGCATGTAGTATAGCCGCATTCCTTCATTGCTCTCTATGTGTTACATTGCCAGCATATTCCATGTGCTGACCCGTTTCGGGCTGCAACGTTCATGTTGCAGACTTTTCAGACGATGAGTAAGGTGCTTTTAGGTCGTGGTTCTATACTCAGTGATGCCGTTGGAGTTGATGGACTCACTTATCTTTCAAGTCTTCCGCTCTTATCGTTATTAGATGGCCTTAAGCCATATTTATTGTAATAAGTTCTCTTTTGAGACACTCGTTGTAATAAGTGTGTGATTGCTACTGTGTTATAAATCCTTCAAGTACTGTGTGGTGTCAGCATTACTGGTCCAGGGATGACACCTGAGCACAGAGATTGGACCGTTTGAGGTCTGGTCGCTATACAGGAGCATCATGAAACCCTATTTCCATCGCCGCAACCTTCTGTACCCAAGAGATCTCATCTTGAGGCCTTTTTAGGAGCTCCGTCGGAGGGGGTATTGATCACGGAGGGCCTCTACATCAACTCCATGGCCCCTCCGATGATGTGTGAGTAGTTTAACTCAGACCTTCGGGTCCATAGCTAGTAGCTAGATGGCTTCTTCTCTCTCTTTGGATCTCAATACAAAGTTCTCCTCGATTCTCTTAGAGATCTATTTGATGTAATTTTCTTTTGCGGTGTGTTTGTCGAGATCCGATGAATTGTGGGTTTATGATCAAGTTTATCTATGGACAATATTTGAATCTTCTCTGTATTCTTTTATGTATGATTGATTATCTTTGCAAGTCTCTTTGAATTATCAATTTGGTTTGGCCTACTAGATTGATATTTCTTGCAATGTGAGAAGTGCTTAGCTTTGGGTTCAATCTTGCGGTGCTCGATCCCAGTGACAGAAAGGAAAATGACACGTATTGTATTGTTGCTATCGAGAATAAAAAGATGGGGTTTATATCATATTGCATGAGTTTATCCCTCTACATAATGTCATCTTGCTTAAGGCGTTACTTTGTTCTTATGAACTTAATACTCTAGATGCATGCTGGATAGCGGTCGATGTGTGGAGTAATAATAGTAAATGCAGGCAGGAGTCGGTCTACTTGTCACGGATGTGATGCCTATATACATGATCATACCTATATATTCTCATAATTATTCGCTTTTCTATCAATTGCTCGACAGTAATTTATTCACCCACCGTAATACTTATGCTATCTTGAGAGAAGCCACTAGTGAAACCTATGGCCCTGGGTCTATTTTCCATCATACAAGTTTCTAATCTATTTTATTTTGCAATCTTTACTTTCAATCTATATCATAAAAATACCAAAAATATTTATCTTATTATCATTATCTCTATCAGATCTCACTCTTGCAAGTGGTTGTGAAGGGATTGACACCCCCTTTATCGTGTTGGTTGCGAGGTTCTTATTTGTTTGTGTAGGTACGAGGTGACTCGCGTGTGGTCTCCTACTGGATTGATACCTTGGTTCTCAAAAACCGAGGGAAATATTTACGCTGTTTTGCTACATCACCCTTTCATCTTCAAGGGAAAACCAACGCAGTGCTCAAGAGGTAGCAGCCGCCGACGCATGAAACCGTCGGAGAACCTGTCGAAGACGGAGACGGCGGAGGTGCCGAAGGATCCAGGTATCACGCTCGCCCAGAAGATCAGCTCGGCGATGCGGCAAACTCGCCGCGTCAAAGCGAACACCGCAAAGAAGGAGAAGCTCAAGAAGCGGTTGGCTAACAATGGGCCTGGTGGTGGCATTGGGCGTGGAGGTCGTGGCAGACGAGGCGGTCGGCACGGCCGTGGCGGACGCTGCCAGATGGTTCAAACTATTGATGGAGGCGACAGACAAGAAGCTCAAGTTCGAAGAGAGGAGGACCATGATTGAAAAGAGGAAGGCTGCGCTCGAGGAAGAGAAGTTGAAGATCGTTGCCAATGCGGAGGACGCAAGATGTTGACCTTGAATGTGGACTCTCTGGATGCTGACGTAAGAATTATCGTGCAATCCGTCCGCTACCAGATGTTACAGCAGCAGAAAGATCAGTTGGCGGCGATGGAGAATGAGGACGTGGCGGAGGCATACGTGGACGCGGAGGTAGATGCTGCCTACGCGGTGGCGACAACACCTCCTTGATCGAGGAGCAGACGGCTGGGACTGTCGGTCCGGCAGGACAGAAATGCACAGACTACCAGATTAATATTCTTTGGATTCGGGCATGTAAAAATTAAGCATATTTGCCTCTTTTTGGTTGTGATCGGGCATGCGGTCCGACGCTGGTGTGATCCGGCATGCTGTATGGATCGAAGTACATTTGAACTTTTTATGGACAGGATAGTGGTCTCCTGCATCCGTGTCCATGGACTAGTCTCTATCCATGGACGGATGCGGGAGGAAATTTGTGTGCCCTAAGCATGTATTCTCTCCAAAGACATGAAATAGAGAAAGAGCCGCACCTTACGTCTCATGTCTATCTATATCTCTGTTCACGTGTGTTCCATCAAAGTCTCAACAAAATTCGGTGTCGAAAAAGCTATTTCTGTAAAACTATCTTTGTTCAAACTTGCACTACACAAATCTACTAAACTTAACAACAAGCTTGGGCTTCATACGTGTTACTCGAGTCTCGATCTCTATTCTAGAACTCTAGGTGATTTCACCGGGTGAGTAGGCAACACCAGTCGATTCGATCGACCACAAAGAACAACCTAAACAAACAGTGTGTGAATTTTCCTTTTGCTCCATGACCTTGCACAAAGACGACCGTGATCACATTACATCAGTACCCTTCTCTCGTGCATTCCTGGATGATGAACTGCCTGCAAAACCATGGGGCGTGCAGACGTTAGAATGATTCCGTAAAAATATGAACATTGATTTCTCGAACATCAATATAATAACGTGATTGAAAGGTGAAGAACAGATATCTCATTTACTTGATCATGTCAGCAGACTTTGAGTCGCTTGATGCTGCGCCGTCGTCCTCTTGATTCGCCAGTTTCTCTCGTGATCGTATCCTCGTCGATGAAGTTCTGATCCGACCCCTCTGAAGAAATGCACAAGTAGTTCCCTTGTAAGAACCTTGCCGTGCTACCCAACTCTATGAAAACAGACTAATTTGAAGATGTCTATTCATAATCTTATACGTACTCCACAAAAATGTGCGTCAATGAGGACTAGTGGTGTCATCCCCGAGTTCGTTGCTACTCCCTCCGTTCCAAATTACTCGTCGTAGAAATGGATATATCTAGAACTAAAATACATCTAGATACATTTATACCTGCGACAAGTAATTCGGAATGGAGGGACTGGCAGGGTGATTGATCGTTTATCCTTTCTTCTTTGAACTTTTGGTCATTTATTCTTGGTAAAACACATAGCTGAGTAAACTAGACGGTGCTACGAAATCAATGTATTCAAGACAAACATAAGTTGAACTAGCACCCTAAAACATAAGTGTTCCTAAACATAAGCTTTTTTTTAGAGATTTCAATACAGGCTATATGCCTATACACGAAGCAAAATGGGTCTATATACATCTATACGTAGTCGGTGTTTAAATATCTAAAACGTCTTATATTTAAAAACGGAGGGAGCATCTTTGAGGAACAACGTACCTGCAGTGCTAGAAGGGGAGCGCCCGCGCTTGGCAGAATGGCACGGGGAAGATGGTCCAGAGCTCGTCGCGCTTGCTTGGGAGCAGGACTCTTGCACGGTCTCAGTGGACGATGCATCATCATCATCATCATCATCCATGGAATGGACTTCCCCATCTCCCTGATTTCCACAGCAAGGCGTTCTGGCCGGCTCAACCTTTGCTCTGTCAACCTTGGACGGTTGCTTGGGCCCTGAAGCTCCTGGTCCTGGGGAGAGATCGAAGAGGCCCCTGAAGCTGATTTCACCGTCGTGTAACCGGTTCACGAACGACTCCTGCAACAAGCCTAGGTAGAGCATGTGCTTCTGGTCCGTCCATCCGGCCGAAGAGCACACCACCATCACGTCCTGCCATAGCAAAGAAACAACTTCAGAATCAATCCAGAGCTGCACAAATCTGCGGGTAATTAGACGGGGAAGACGAAGAAGAAGAGAACGCTTACCGGGAAGCGCGCGAGCTCCCGCAGGCCGGCCCGCCCCTCCTCCTCCTCCATCGTCGTCTCCTTCCCAGCACCGCACGACCAGCCAGAGCGAGAGAGAGAGAGATGAGAAAACAGAAAAGATCTCGAATGCCTCGGCCGGCCGACGGAGGTTTCTCTTTTATTTCCTTGGTGGCGCCGCTTTTCCACGTGGCCTTGGGGAGGGGCGGTAAATATCCGCCACAGTGTCACGCGCGAGCGCGTGCGGCAGGTGGCCGCGCTGCACCGCCTACCTCGTGCCTTGTTTATTCCGATCCGGATGGTTCGACGGTACCGCGGCCGAGATATTTTCAGAAACCACGATCTCGCGTTTGGTACAAAGAAGAAAGAAAGACTATGGATATTTTCCCGGCACAAACAAGCAAACGATGATATTTTCTGGTCGATGGTAATGAGGTTTGGGTTTGGGATGGGCTGGTGGCTGCCGTGACGTCGCGCCTTTTGTCCCGGCAGCAACTTGTGCTGTGTATTCTATGCCAACTTTTCTATCCTTTCTCGGCTAGTAATAATTAGGTTTTGTTTTGCCACAACCTCGACTTTAGCTCCAGGGGGACAGCAGACAAGATGTTTAAGCAAGCTAGTGCCTTTTGGAAAAAGCAACGCTCCTGCGCTGGTTTGTTTCGGTGACTATTTTTACTGGAAGATCGATCGACCGCTATCCAGTTCTATCCATGATTCATCATGGGTTTCGGCTGTCGCGGTCGCCGATGAGTTCGGTGGTCGCTATCCTCAACAGAACGGAGCTGCGTCCGGTCAGAGAGAAGATCGGCGAGGAAGATGGATAAGAATACGGGCCCGAGATATTTTCGCCGGCGCGCTGAAAAGATCTGGGTCGCCGCGGCGGCGCTGACGAGGCTGTGACGAGCTCTGACTTCATCCGCGTGGTGGCCTTGTGGGTAGCTCGACCAGGGGGTGCGACGTGACATGGACAGCGCGTGAAATAATAATACACTCTTTTAATCGATGCACCTAGTATAATGCAAAACAAATACCAAGACTCAACCACCTCTAAGGAAAAACCATTTCAATCACCCATGTGAATGTGAAACAATGTACTAGTACCAAATATCATTAGCTTTTCATAGCAATATACAAATCCCCTCGTAATATTATATGCTTCCTCGCGTTCACAAACAAAGTACCATCTCGCGAGAGGAAATATTGGCTAAAACTTTGTTGTGTTTGGCAACATATCAATAATGCCAGAAACGTCATTTACTTTTTCAACATGGGCGCCAGGGAGTAGTATTAGTAGTACAGTAGTATACAATGGATCTGGGGAAGAAGTCATGATGTCGAAACATAAATACAAGAAGAAATTATGAAGATTGGGCAGCATAACTTATTCAGGAGCAAAAGACCACTCCCTGTGAGATTCCAGCATTAATACACGACGATGCTGTGATACCTAAATGAATCACCGAACCCCCTCAAGCGGTTTATTTGCAATCACTCAGGAGCAGATAACCGTCTTCGGCACGTCGAAAGATGGGAGGCCAGCAGAAAGGCCCAAACAGAGACCATCTCCCTCATACAGGTCTTTGTGACGCAGCAAGCTCTTCCACCCTCTGCCGCATTTTGTACTGCAGCATGGGCGGGGCACAATCCAAAGGAGTTTCCCCTGCTCAAAAAGTTCATCAAAGTTATCGATTCTGTCACCGTCATTTGGGCACAGCACTATTGATGATTAAAAGTAGCATTCAGAACGAAGTAATCTAGAGCAATCATTCTATTGTATATCAAGTGTGGATGTATATAGTATTTTAGAGCAATCATTCTATTGTATATCAAGTGTGGATGTATATAGTATTTTAGAGCAATCATTCTATTGTATATCAAGTGTGGATGTATATAGTATTTTAGAGCAATCATTCTATTGTATATCAAGTGTGGATGTATATAGTATTTTAGCTTATCTACTTCTATCTACAAGCTAAAAGCTAAAATGTTGCATATATGCTGTTAGCTAGGTTCTTTCCAGCTAACTTTGCAAGGCTGTCTGGAAAAGCCCGCGGAGATAGGCTTTTATTCCGTCACAACTTATAGTAGTTGACAGAATACAAAAGCATAAAAAACATCAAAGCCACCAAAGAGCCTTGCAATCCAATTAAACTCTTCCTTTTGTCCATGCTAGCTCGTATTTTGGTTTGAACTGCACGAATATGTGTGTAAAGAACATTCGACGGTATCAATATTAATTCAGTGGATTGGTAGATCGGATAGGAACATGTTGATGAAAGAAACTTTTGTGCTTAAGAAGATTATAAATCAACTTTAGGAACTCGACAATGTACAGTATTTGAGCAATATATGCTATCCATGATAAAACTGCCTCAGATAGTAAAAGCAACCAACCTTGCCCATTTTTGCGTTGAATATTGGCTCCACTATCCATGAGAATAAGAGCAATCTCAGTCTGGTTAAATAGCGCAGCCTGCGATTGTCCATAGGCAGATAGATGTTCAGTAGATGGTGATTTGCTCGTTTCTATATGTATGTGCCAAACGCAACAATCTTCTGTAGCACAATAAAGCATGTGCACCACTAAATTATTAAAAAAATGAACAGGATAAGTAATCATGTTGGCGTGCAAAGGGGTTCTTAATTGTGGGGGGGATATCATCTGTATTTGGCACATACAGAAGCAACAGTTCCAGAGAAGGCAATGTAATCTGGTCAAGTGAATCTTTGGATACTTAATTTATCAGCAGATACATCTCATTTCAGTATTAGTGCACACGTGTTTTATATCATTCAGATGCATGGGTGTGCTCTGGCCTTTACATCGCAAATGGTGTTTCCCTTGTAGGACCGAACATTTATAAGCAAACGGCTACACAAAATGGTACAATGATGTGCAAATATAAGTTGACCACGAGGGAGTTGGTAAAACAACCACATACCAAATGTAGCAAAGTGAATCCTTGCTTGTCGCAGTAGTTAGAATCGACTCCCTGCGCAATGTAATTGTAAAAAACAAGTAGATAAAAATAAAACGAGAGAAAAGCTAGAAACAATACCTGGCTAAGAAGTTTCTTCACAGCTTTAATATCCCCACCCTTAATCGCTTCTCTCAGTCCCTAAAAAGGAATGAAGATTGGATTTTTAACAGAAAACTCCTAGAATGCCAGGCCAGAGATATCGCAAGTACCTGATGGGTTGAATAAAGAAACAGAAAATGAGCACTATTGAGCTGTTCCTAAGCTTACCTCTCCAGTAACTTCATAGTCAGACGGAGTCTTATCATTGCTGTCGTTGCTCATCAGGCCAAGATTTAAGAATGAGCTGGAATAACAACAATCAGGACACAGAGATGAGAAGGTCAGCTACAGGCAAAATGTTTGTGCCTAATGCACATATGTAATCTTCCTATTACAAAGAATGTATAGGTCCTGGCATTTAAGATAATGACCAAAATATGCAATAGATCTTGCCAAACAAAGTTGATCACATAGTGCAAAAGCATACTACGAAGATTACGAGAGACATATATGACAATAAGTTAGAATTCCTCTTAACAATGCCAGAACATGACAAGTCTACCGAACCTTGAGTTGCTGCTGGAAGTAGCTGAAGCCTTCTTCAAGCTTGATTCAGATGACTGCTGGTTGCTAGAAGGTTTTTTAGGCTTTGGGTTTGATTGTGCAGTTGACGAAGCGGCACTGATATTCTGGTACATAAGAATAATTATGTTAATATACACCTACAACAACCGATTAAATGGATCGGATTGTCGTCAACCTTTACAGGCGCAGGTTCAGGTTTTGGTGCCTCGCATATGCACAAAGGCATCCCGCATTTGCACTCGATAACGGCAACTGGAGTCTGAACCGCTGAACTTCTCGTGGGCAACGAATCATCATCTTTATCCAAATTCAGCCCTGAAAAGGAGTCTGCAGCACCCGAAACGCTCCCGGCAGAACTCGCGTTATCAACACCCCCGCGTCTGCAACATCGCACGGGAAGATAGACAAAAATTCAGTTTATATCCAGACCAAACATAGTCAGTGTTTGCGCGGTCAGATTCATCAGATTGTAGCAAACTAGTGAGCCAAGCTACCTGGATGATGATTTGTTGAAGCACTCGTAGCAGACCCTGGCGTCCGTGTATATCCCGTACTGCGGCAGGGCCTGGAACCAATCGAAGCAAAGAGTTTAATCAAGCAAGCTTGGGAACCCTTGACTCCCTACACTCACAAACTTGCTCAGTTTTGAGGTTCCCTACCATGTGGTACGAAGAGTGCTCGTGGCAGAGCGTCCTCCCGCAGCTGCGGCAGTGGTGCTGCGAGAGCGTCAAATCAGTCAGAGATCAGGGACGCGGCCAAACGAAGAGAATCTCTGCAAGGACGGGAAGGGGGAGGGAGGGGGAGGACGCGTACGCGGCGGCGGAAAGTGGAGAAGGTGCAGCGGCAGACGTCGCAGTGGGCCGACTCCTGGAACGGCGGCGGCGTCTCCATGGTCTTCGCCGTCGGCTCGCCGCGAATCCGATGCTCCGACGATCTGGGACGCCGATCTGAACCGAAGACGATTGGGGGCGAGGTGGTAATTTGGGAGTCGACGACGGCGAGAGGATTATTGTCTTGCTCGATCCAAGGGGAACGCGGAGTGTCGCTGGGCGGTTTCGGGCCGTCGATCGATGGCCTGTGTACGGTCAAGATCGCATCTCTCGTGTTCTCCTCTGACTCTTGCTCCAGAGCAACTAGTCATTAGTCAACCGACGGAGCAATAGTAAAGCACATAATTTCAGTAGACGAGCTCTTGGAACATTCAGAACATGAACCGATACTTAACATTTGACAAGATTCCACATGATTTTTAAGCTCTTGTACAGACAGCGTTTTTGAGAACTTTGGCTGATGATTTTCAAATTTCCTTCTGACTTTTTCACGCTCAACTATTTAGATGATGGTTGTACTTCAGGGAAGGAAAACAAAGCCTCTTAGCAAATCGAGCACATTGTGCCATTGCACCTTATGAACAACTCCCATGGAAAAATATACATGGCACAGAACAGCGTGTCAAGAATAAGAGTCCTTGAGGCATATATATAATCATTTGACAGGGAAGTCCAATACATCTAGAGAAGACAAGGCCTCGAAAACCCGACTTGAATCACTGATTGGGTTTCCTCTAGCAATGATCATCCCACACTTGCAGTTACTTGCGATTTCAGCAGTGGCCAGGGATAAAAATGGCACAGGAGCCACACATGGAGATCCTTCAAAGCCGGTAGAAAACTGGTCGGTTTTTAAATCCTGCATCAATACAATTGACATGACTGTAACCATCAGGCACTGGCAGTTCATATGGTTTCATCGGTGAGCATGGCAGGAACAGAAATGCACAAGAAGCCACCTATGGATATTCAAAAGCGAAATATGTACGAAAGGTGGAAGTCAATCCTGTAGGAACAAATGACGATCCCAAGTAGACATTTCCAAAAAAAAAACATATTAAAAAGGTCATGCATTTAAACAATAATAAAGCCCTCAGAAATCAGGTTAAATCAAAGACCAAGCCTTGAGGGCATGTCATACGGCACCTGCGATGCATGAATTTCCTCATTGAGTAGAACAGGATTGCCGGCAAGCTGGAATAGCTTCAATTTACACAACAAATCTGTACAAAATATGCTAACAAGTGCCCAATAGTATAAAAGGGGCAAGCCCTTGCCAAACCTGCACTGATATCATGGACAAGCCATGTTCTATGGCGGTATAATGATCCAGCACGCAGTTCTTAAGGTTTCATCAGTGGACACAGGAGGAACAAAAATGCACAAGAAGCGAATCACAGGTAAACTTTTTAATTATTAGGAAGCAGTTAAGATTTAAAACTAAAAATGCCAAGGTGGAAAACAATTGTATAGAAACAGATGATGCTTTCAAGTAGAAAATTCCATGCGAAAAGAAGTAAAAAGGTCTTGCATCTAGAAAATAAAACCCTCAGAAAGCTGGTTAGATCATAGACCAAGCCTTGAGGCCTAGTAATGTCATACAGCACTTGCAATGCATAAGTTTCCTCATTGGATCATAAACCAACCAGAACTATTTTTAGAAGCCTCCGCTATAATGGAAATCAACTCTGTAAACAACAAATGATTTTCTCAAGCAGACAAATCCAAGCAAAGTACATTACAAAGGTCTCACAATCACATGATAAACCCTCAGAAAACTGGTTAGATCATAGACCAAGCCTTGAAGCCTAGTAATGTCATACGGCACTTGCAATGCATGAGTTTCATCATTGGGTACAACAAGATCAAAACACAAATAACGAGTCACAACAAGAAGTTCATTTAAAACCTCCAAAAGCTAGAGATGCCAACATACTCTGTAGCAACAATGATGATCTCAACTGGAGAATTCCAAATAAATTGCATTACAGAGGCCTCGCATCTAGACAATAAAACCCTCAGAAAACTGGTTAGATCATAGACCAAGCTTTGGGGCCTAGTAATGTCATATGGCACTTGCAATGCATAAGTTTCTTCATCAGGTACAACAAGATCAAAACACATATAGGGAGTCACAAGAAGTTTGATAAAACCCAGAAAACTGCATGAGAGATGGAAATCAACTCTGTGGCAACAAATAATGCTTTCGAGTAGACAATTTCAGGCAAAGTATATCACAGAAGGTCTCAATATTAAACCCTCGGAAAAAAAATAGATCACAGACCAGCCCTTGAAGCCCAGTAATATCATACGGCACTTGCAAAGCATGAGTTTCCTCATTTGGTACAACAAGATCAAAACAAAAATACGGAGTCACAAAGAGAAGGAAGTGTCACGGAAAAGCAAGCTGGAATAAAATTTGCATAACAATATGTGAGCTAATAACACATAACAATCTAAAGGTGCAAAAACAAAGGACCTGAAATAACTTGAAATTCCAAAATTGTCAAAATCCATTGGAATTTGTTGAATTAAAATAAATTATATGATAGTGTTGCATAAGAAATTACGCAGAAAACTTAGTAGCAGCCTTTACAACCTTTTTTTCTTGGTTACTCTCTGGATGATCTGAGTTGAGAGTTTACCTTTGCTTCCTTGAAGATTCTAGGAAGGAGCCGGCACAAGAAAATGTACATCTTTGGTTTATGGCAAAAGTTATAGACAAGCTTTCATTGCTTTATTAAGTGATCATACACCCGATATGGTATGAGGTATGAACTGAGAAGCCAGTGATGTGACAGTAACTACTCTACAAATCTACATCACCATTCTCTTGTACAAAACTGGAGACTGGTCTCAATTCTATTCTGGCGGTGTACTTTTTACATGCGCAATGCATCAGAGACTTTTGCAGCATCCACGCCATATCCAACATTATGAACCCTTAATATGTTAGCACCATTCCTAATCCCAGCTGCATTAGCAGCAACTGTAGCTGCATCTCTCTCAACTGGATCGGCACGATTGCATATTTCACCTAAGAAACTTTTTCTTGAGAGTCCAAGTAATATTGGCACATGTGAAGCACCTAAACTCACTTTACCCATCTCTTTTCTAATGGATCCCAAGCCCTTGATTATTTCAAGATTATGTCTGAGTTTCTTGGAAAACCCAATGCCAGGATCAAGAACTATCCTCCACAAAGGAATTCCAGACAACTCTGCTTCTCTTAACCGTGTGTATAACTCAGAAGCAACTTCTTTGCAGACATCATCATACTGTAAATTCTGTTCACTCTGCATAGTTGATGGATCACCTCTCATGTGCATGGTAACATATGGAACTCCAAGTTCAGCTACAACTTCAAGAATACTTGGGTCAAGCTGTCCGCCAGACACATCATTAATCATGGTGGCTCCTCTCTTTACAGCTTCAGCAGCAACTTGTCCGTAGAATGTGTCTACTGAGATCAGCTTCCCTTCCATCTCGGGGATTTTGACGATTGCATCCAGAACAGGGACCAGCCTCTCAAGTTCTTCACTTGCAGATAGTCTTGTTGCAGAGGGCCTGGTGGATTGAGCACCAATATCAATTATGTCCGCGCCTTCTGATATCAACAACTTGGCCTGAGCAACAGCAGCCTCCACTTCTTGAAACTTACCTCCGTCACTAAAGCTGTCCGGCGTCAAGTTAAGCACCCCCATGACAAGGGTCCTCTCACTCCAATCCAACAGACGATTTCCAACAGCCATAACCCTCTTGATACCTTGTGTCCCAATTAAAGATTCACCACCAAGCTCGTTCCACACATCAAAGAACCCACCGCTGCACTTCGAAAGGGAGTGCCAGCTTTTCTCCATATGATCGTCAGCCGAGGACCCTAGAAGGTCAACAAGAGGCGCTAAAACGAATTGTCTCTCATGGATGCGCTCATGTGGCACAGTCAGGGTCTCGGTACTGATCTGGGAGTCGCCATACAGGAGAATATCCAGATCGATAGGCCTTGGGCCGTACCTTATCCCGGCGGTCCGCCCTATATCCCTCTCGATCTCCTTCAGCTTCTTGAGCAGATCATGAGGCCCCAGCTTGGTGGTGCCCCGAACAGCGGAGTTGAGGAACCGCGGCTGGTCCGTCACATACTCAGGGGCGGTCTCGTACAGACAGGCGTGTCTGGTGATCTTTATGCCCGAGTCTTTCATCAGCCGCAGCGCCCTGTCGAACGAACTGATCCTATCCCCCACATTGCTTCCCAGAGCGATCACAATCTCTTGGTCGGCAGGGCTTCCCACGATGTGCGCATATGAACGGGCCCTGCATGGATTAACAAACCCCGGCGCTTTCCTTGAGGGGTTGAGAGAATGCCTTAGATCCCATGCTGCTGTTATATTAAGAAGAACGAACGAGTTAGAAATGCCTTTGAACTGGAATGTAGAGGGGCTGGTGAACAGATTCGAGCTTGGAAGGAGAGCTACCTGGAAACGTGTTGGGCGCCGCTAGGCCCCCGCAGTAGTAGCCCTTGGCGACTGAGTACATCTTCCTCAGTGTCTCCTTAGCATGGAGCATGTTGGAGCATGCGAGCCAGGACTAGCCCTGCTGATTAGATTCTCTTTCACATCAACCTCTTCCCTGCCGTGCGGAGGGATCCCCGTGGTCGATGCCCTGCGGAGTGAATCTGCTCGGCCGCGTCAGCTGCGGCGAAATCTGCTTGCTGTACTTTGGAGCTAAACTAAATCTGCGGCGTAACGGAAGCCGGAGAGAGAGAGACACACACAAGCGTACCTGGAGATGCAGGCGAGTGACGCACCGCGGCGCTGGTCCTTCGAGCCTAGGCTGACGGCGGAGGTTGGTGGTACCGTCGGTCGCTCGGCGGGGGGAGTGGAGGGGAGAGAGAGGATGCTGCGCCGCGCCTTCGGCGGCGGGGGGGTGCTGCTTTGCTGGGTTCGGATTTGTTTACTCCATCATCATCGGCTACCCCCCCCCTACACTAACCTACTACCTACCGGGAGCGCTGGCTGGGCTTGTTACGTACAGTGCACGCGACAGCCCAATAGCCCATACCAAGGGCACAGACGAGCTGCGCGACCGCTGAGCCCACACACACACGCACGCGTGCGCACGATCGGCGTCTCTCTTCTCCGAGGAGCGCGCGCCAAGAGATCGTGGCGAACGAAACGCGAGCTCTCTCCTTCCCTCGGCCGGCGGCGTGTGCGCAGGGCGCCCGCCACTTCGTCGCGGTGACCGGTGCTTGTCAGTAACCAATCATGGTATGCGGATATGTTCTTCTCCCCAGCTTCTCAAGCGGATGATGCTGGTTGATTTCGCTGGAGGTTCGTTTTATTTTATTTTATGTTTTGATGAGACTAGAGGTTTCATTTCGCTGTTCGATCAGGGTGATACAAGGACACATTCGCAAAAAAAAGGGGGATTTTTACTATCACCGTCCCAATTGCACAAGGATTTTTTTTCTTTCAAAGAAGAATCATAACGCGGCAGAAAACTGTCACTGAATACGACTTCACTGCTACGGCGGACAGCATCTACTGGCTGCTGCTGAGACGGATGAACAAGAATGACCCTAAGACTCGGCAACAAAACTGTAAATCTGTACAACTGTTACTACTTCCCAAAAGGTCTCTGGAACACTTTCAGGCCTATGTACAACAGTGTGACGCTTATACTGCGTAGTCGCCGGATTCGCCGTCGCGCCGCGTGTAGCTCTCGCTGCTGGACATCCTCGTCATGTTCGCCCGCTGCACGAGCCGGACCAGCGACTGGACGACCTCGGACATCGGCGGCCGGAACTCTGGCTCTGCCTGCTCAGGTTTCAGGACAAGCGTCAGCGGTGTGGCAAAAAAAAAAATTCAGAGACACATGAGAACTGCAAGAGGAGGTGTTATGGAATGCACCTGCACACAAAGAGCTATCGCATCGGCGAAGCGGGACAGGGACTTGGAATGGTACAGCCCCTGGAGCGCCGGATCGACCATCTGGTCCAGCGCGTCGATGTCGTGCAGCTGCGGGGCGGCCCATCGGACCAGCGACTGCTCGGACCGTGGTCGGGACCTGCGGTGATTCATTTCAGACAGTAACTGGAAGTTCAGTACACTTCAGTGGGCTACATGTTCTTATTACAGTTTACAGGGAGTTGCCTGAATATTCTTGGGCACTTCTGAAACAATTTCAGGAAGAGATATGGATAGTGCAGTAGTATTTGATTGCGGTGCGTACCTGTCAAAAGGTTTGCGGCCAGTGAGGAGCTCTAACATGACTACTCCGAAGCTATATACATCGCTCTTCAGTGAGTATTGGCCAGACATGGCTATCTCAGGTGCCCTATATCCTGAGTTTTCTTCTGATTCCTGGAATTGATGATATGTAAGTAAGTAATTATTGACAGAAATGTTTGGCCCTAAATTATGATCATTAGCACCTGCATTGCGAAATATGCAGAACACCAAACTCAGTATCATCTCACTTGTTCGATCAGATACTATCTAGCCTTGCATCCAACTAACAAGTAATAGTTGAACAGAAACTCATGTTTGCTCCACTAATATCCATATTAAACTAGCATCATGCTATGTGAAATACTTAATTATGGATAATTGACATAAACAAAATGATAATATGTTTCAGCTGCAAAATGGCAAATAATTCTAGCATTTCCCTTTGATGATTAACATTAAATTGTGTGATATTCCTGGCAGGTTGTCAGGAAGTCTGAGGATATAGTGCACGACATTACCTGGAATTCCTGGTTAGGAATAAGATCTCCATATCCAGAATCCGAAAGGTGAGGGTTCAGCTCATTATCCAGTAAAATGTTTGATGACTTGAAATTCTTGTGGATCACAGATGGCGAACATGTTTCATGTAGGTATCTGCAGAATGCCGATGATTGTCATTGACATGAATTTTTAATTCCAGATTAACACGAAGGGTTGACAGGCATGTTCCACTTACTCTAATGCCCTTGCAGATCCAAGAGCAATCTTTACACGGCTATTCCAGGACAGTGGTTTGCTTTGATCATCCACCAGGTTAAGTAAGTCACACAGAGAACCATTTTGATAGAATTCATATGCCAACAAGCACTGCCCATGCTCTGAACAGTAGCCAACTAACTCAGCAAGGTTTGGATGATTTAGCCTTGAAATATTTGCAACCAACTCAATGAACAAATCAGAAGGATGGCCTGGGAATGCAGAAAAGTTGATTTTCTTTACAGCCAGGACCTGAAAATACCGGAAGATGATGAGAATGCAATAGTAGCAAGGGGACTTTATTCAACATCAAGTCATGGTTAATGAAATGAGATTGTTGAGCCCAATTAGCACCATATAAAATCAGACAACAGCATTTTGCAATGATACAAGCATAGATCGGGTATTCCCATGCATACAACAAACTTTCGTGCTATTACATGGATATATTTTGAAGCAGGTATAATTTGATGAAAAATATTTATGACAGATATAAAATCCCCATACTGTAGATGTTTAGTAGGACAAGATATGAATGATATGTATGATGGCATGAATGATATGTTTAATCCGGGAAATAATGGACATCAAGTAATTGGGGAAGCACCTTCTGATCATTGAATTGTGCTCTGAAAACACGTCCAAATGATCCCTCACTGATGAAATGGTCAGCACTGAAGCTTCCTGTTGCTATCTGCAGGTCGGCAACTGTGTATGCAGGTATTTTGATGGAAGACAAACTTATCTTCCTTGTAACAGACTTGGGTGTGAGATCATTTTCATCGAAGGACTTGTGCAAGTCAATTTTTGTTGGAGGTTTTAAGCTCATTGAAACAGTCTTTTGAAATTGATCCTTGCCAGTTGTTGAGATGATCTTGATGGACTTCATCTCTGAAAAATATAGTTTTGACTTTAAGAGAGACACCTTGCAAAATGGAAATTGTGAGTAAAGAAGTAAGGAAATGCACAATTCACTGGAAAAGGAAGGTTGAATAATTTATTCCTGGGCTAGAGAACTGTAGTAAGATGACCATGTGGAACTCAGAGGCAATGACGCTTACGTTTAAATCCTGAAGCAAGGGGACTTAGAGGTTCTTTCTGTTCGGGGTCTTGTCCTCGGGACAACTTCCAAGATTTCCTCTTGATCACAAAGAATGCAAACATTGCACCAAGAACCAGCAAACATATAACAATTCCAGCTATTGCACCACCTTGTAGTTTGGAGTGTTTGCTGCCGCTGTTGGATGGACCATTGTTGTCATTACTACTTGGAAGAGCAGGGCGTTGAGGCGTTGGCGTTGGCGTTGGCGTTGGATTTGTAGCTGGTGGGGGTGGTGGCGCGGGACCATTGCTAAATGAGTTTCCAGTTGTCCTACGAAAGGAGTGGAGTACTAACTGTGATTCCATTCTACATGCTTATATCAGCCAAACCATGACAATTGTAGTAAAACTGCTTACTGTAGACTCCTTATTTTCTTTAGCTTATCAGGGACCCAGCCCGTGAATTGGTTGTTCGCGACATTTCTGCAAGAATGGTCGAATGTTGCATTTATAGGACGATTCAACCGTGAATTAGAAAAGGTTGTGGGTATATCAACTCACAAGTCAGTAAGAGGAAGATTGGCAAGGACATCTATCGTGCCACTGAATTGGTTGTTCTGCAGATAACTGGCAAGAGGAGATATTACATTTGTAATCAACATATGGACTTTATTCTTGTTGATGAAACAAATTGATGCAGAAACATTACAAAACAATGTACTCACAGTGTTTTCAAACTTGTTATAGAGTTGAAGCTTTGTGGAATATTACCAGAAAATGTGTTGAATGAGATATCCCTGAGTGAAATGAATTAATGGTTCAGTTTTTTCACTAGCTTGGCAGCTTACTGCTCAAACAGAAAATCACTCACATTGTTGTTAAGTTGGTGAGCTGGTTAAACATATCACTGATGGTTGAGAGCTGGTTATGAGCAAGATTTCTGCAACGGAGACATTAAAATAATTTGGTCAGATCATACCAGAAAAAAGAAATGACAAAGAAAGTCAGCTGATACATCGGCTTATCAGAGATAAGTAACTTACAAATCCTTAAGTGCGACCATTTGGGAAATAGAGTATGGTGTGGTTCCAGTGAAGTGATTTCCAGCAAGATTTCTGCAGATCAAGTTCTCTGTAAGAACTAAAAGATTGTTCCGCATATAGATAAGAGCAGCTTGAGTTGCACATAGAAGTACTACTTACAATTTCTCGAGATTTGGAGGAAGATTATAGGGAATGTCACTGCCTCCAAGATAATTATTGCTCATATCACTGCACAGAACTAAACTAGATCGAAACTTGTTTTTGGTGAGAGGGCATTGATGTTTGGGATGAGAGAGATCTCACTAACAGCTGAACTAGTGCAGTCAGTAGGTTCATATTGTAACCCAAAGTCCCGTTAAGACTCATGCCCGGTAAGTTTCTGTCAGGTATTAGGATAAATAAATATCAGATAAGAAGGATAAACAGTTGTGACTTGCAAAAACACCACATCTGAATCTCAGCTCACATTGCTGTCACTCTGGAACCCGAGCAAGTGATCCCCTGCCACAACTGCCCGCAGGGATCTCCATTTTGTGACACCCAGTTTTTCAGCTGGGGTGGGTGGTTCATTGTTGTATAGAAGACATTGAGGGCTGTCACTGCATAGGCAAATGCAGATTTTGGGAGAATCAGTAATGCTTGTGGATCGATATTTCAGATAAATGAGTAACGATGTTTTGTTCTTACTTTGGTCTTCCCAATGAAAGTATTTTTTCAACACAAAAAAGCAAAAGGAAATTATCGTTTAGTTCATTATGTAGCAATATTTCCTTTAAATTTCCTCCGACCCAAAGTGGTCGGACCCTTCCCCAGACCCTGCGCAAGCGGGAGCTACATGCACTGGGGCTGCCCTGCCCTTCCTTCTGCACATAACCAATACTTAACTCGTCTAATGGGAATGCAAATGTGGTTACTCATTCCATCGCTAATGTTGTAATAGTGTGAAGGCTAGTGATGTTATGTATGATTCAGTTCATTCCTGAGTGTTGGAATTGGCCACTAAAGATTTTGTAAACAATTATTAATTTTATATATAGTACGGCTTCCAAATAATACCAAACTTGTCTTGCTAATGTTGTAATAGTGTGAAGGATAGTGATGTTATGTATGATTTAGTTCATTCCTGCATGCTGGAATTGGTCACTAAAGATTTTGTAAACACTGATAGTTTTATATAGTACGTTTCAGAATCATACTTAACTTGTCTTACTTCCAAATTGGAAAATAATACTGTACTTAACTTGTCTGTACCATCGACGATTTCGAAGTTGACTTTTGCAAATAAGTAGTCATGTCTAACAAGGTATCCCCATTATTCTGTAACCAAATGTTCATCAAGACTAGTTTGATTCTCGAACCAAATGAAATATTAATAGAACCAAGAGCTGGGTTATTTTGGCAATCACACAAACATTTTTTTCGGACTAGCAGCTGTCTGCAACCCCGCACAAAACCAGGCATAAAAGAACAAATGAACTAATTTTTCAGAAACTCTCTGCTGAAGTCAGACATCTAGGTGGATAAAACCAAGAAATCTAGAACTTGCCACAAATTTAGCATCACCACTAGGAAAATATTATAATTAAGGAAAATTATAACTTCTGAAAACTCTGCTATTTGTTCGTCCCAAACTGCAACAACCCTAAAATTCCCACCAAGAAAGGATAAAAAAAGGCAGCAGGAACAAACGAAGAGCTAAAGAAAGTAAGAAACATCTTTACTTGGTTTGGTTAACTGACAACCAAGGAAAATGTTTATGGGATGCCAATGAACAAAGCAGAGCTCCAAATTGACCAAAAGCATAAAGCAAGGACGGGTCGAATGAGACCGTTGGGTCCATGAATCTTCCAGCTTCCTCTCCTGAGCCGAAACGCATCTTCTTAGCACAATGGTTTCCTGTTTCCATCTAAACCTAAAATTTCAGGAATCCAGGAATGGGTACCGAAAGCGGCCTATCTGCACTGAGGTGAACCGACCAAAGCAGGGGGGAAGGAGGAACCAAGAACACAGATTTTCCCCCATCCGTTGCTACTCAGTCAAGCTAAGAAATGCATTGTTTGTTGGTTTTCCGAAGTAAAATCAAACCAAAAGAAAAGAAAATTGAGTACAAGAAGTAATAATACAACTCGCTTACCATCGTTGGAGTCGGTGTTGGCATGAGCCCCCAAGGAGGCGGTGGCCAAGAACAGCAGCGCCGCTCCAATGGCCGCAGCTCCTCTCCCCCTCATCTTGGTCGTGGCCGTGGTCGTGGTCATGGCTGCCGCGTTGGTCACTGCAGCACCCGTCTGGCCGTCTGCACTCTGCAGGCAGGCTCTGAGACTGGGAACACAGCAGCACCGCTGCAACGCCCAATAACTTATGCTCCGGAAAAAGGTCTCTTTTGCGCCCACTGCTTTTGTTTACTTGGTAGTATTACTTTTTCTTTTTTCTCGGTACTGACATGTCCTTTTTTTCCCCAGTGGATTGTGTATTTGTCAGGAAGCTAGAATTAGGGAGAAGGGGGAGGGCTTTAAGAAGTGCACTTCGCACGCTGAGAAACCCCTCGGAAAGGGCAAAAACTAATTATCCCTTCACGAGCAGTGTCATCTTTTGCAGCCCTCACTTTGGGACTGAGGCAAGATTTTTGCGCAATCCGGTTGTATCAGCTTGATAAGACGACTGAACGAAGATATTGTTTTATCAAAGGAAAAGATGTTTGCGGTGCCTGTCTATAGCTTTTACCTTCTTTTCAATCGAGAATATGCAAAGTTTGCGTATCAAGAGCTCTGGCCTTCCACTGAAATGGGATTTATTGCTGAGAAACCCCTCGGAAATGACAAAAACTAATTATCCTTTCACGAGCAGCGTCACTTTTTGCAGCGACATTTTGGGAGTGAAGCAAGATTTTTTGCGCAGGCCGGTTGTATCAGCTTGATAAGATGATTGGACGAAAATATCATTTGTCAAAGGAAATAATGTTTGCGGTGTCTTTCTATGAGAATATCAAAGCTTGCATATCATTTTCATTGATAGAGCGATTTGGCCTTCCAATGAAATGGGATTTATGGCGCGTATATATTGTTTTGAATAAGTGAAATACTGAAATCCCCCAGTGAGCTGCTCGACGACGAGTGCTTACAGTGGGTTTCCCAAAGATGCGCTGAACTCGCTTTCCCCTTTCTAGTTTCCTTCTGAACCTTTGGTGAAAACGTATGTATTTCCATTATGAAAAGTAATGGAAAAGGATTATGCCTGGTTCAAAAAAAAGTGAAATACTGAAATCAAGAATGAATCCTTGTATTCAAATACCGAAAGCTTAACAATACTACAAACGAAGATTTGGGGCAAAGGGCCATTCAGAAGTTTTATACTGTATCAGGAAGATGGCCACTTGAGCTGATGCGTGTCCTTGCGGGAGAAAGTGGTATGTATGCGCAATGACACGTTGAAGAGGTGAGTGGAAGATGTTGCGGTCACTTCTTTTGTGGTGTTGCGCGTCGTGGCTCCCATGCCATGCCGCCGGGAACGTTGCCGTCCGTGCGGTCGCTTTTGCTGATTGGCAATCAATTATACTGATACAGTTGCTCGCATGCGTGTGCAGAGTGCTCCTTCATTTTTTCTGGCTGGTTTCATCATGGCCACAGTACGTAGTAACTTCCAATTCCCTGCCGTTCTCCTTGGAAAGAGGTCCAAAGGGATCCAAAGATGCTTCAGGAACAGGCACTAATTTTGATGCAGTCAGTTTTTCGAGTTGTTTATGACGCAGAAACTTCACATGAAATCAAATAATTCGTTATCTTTCTTTTCTTTTGCAGGGATGGAATGGAACCATTTGTTTGCTCTGACTTTTCCGTAAAAGTAGGCGCATGTTGTTCTCAGCGTGATTGCACCGTGCCATGATGATGGAGCATGATTACAGTATCCTTCCCGAGCATCGCTTTTCTTCCTTTTCAACATTTTTTTATCCTCGCCTTTCTTTTACATGAATATTCGCCTTTTCTGTCCAAGTGTCTAGCGTCCAGTGCTATCCGGTTAGGCGAATAATTTGGCTGCTGACCGCAGCTTCTCCGTGACATCGGGCGTCGTAACAGGTGGCCAAACCTTAGCATGTCACAAAACACTACGCTGCGCCCATAACCTCGTCGTTTTCGCGAGCTGTTTTCGAGCTGAGACGGACGGCTTCTCGTCGCATCGGTCAGTAATACGTACTGTAGGTACCAAGTGCATTACTATGTGGCAACTAAACAAACGTGTAACTGTCTCTGCTGGCCGACATGCGTATAGTTTAGCAGCAACGTGGACGTTTTTTACGTTATGCAGCACTGTTCTTCGGAGTGGCTACGTCTGCCGAGAAAAAGAAGAGGCGGTGCTAGAGATTTCATTTCGCTCCTGGCGGTGGTGGCATAGTAGTATTATTTAGTTCTCTATATGCTTCGTCAGCAAGTTCAAGTTGGTTGCTTAACCGAATGGTCGGGGAATCGGCTGTTTGACGTCGCCTGCGCGATTTGGTTGCACCTGACCTGTTAATTGTTCGGGCAGGCCAACGAACTGCGGCGCTGAAGCAAAGGAAAAATAACAGGGCCCGTCCAACTCAACTCCGATTGTTGGGTGTACCTCCGGACTGTGATCCTGGATGGCTTGTGCGTGATCCTAACCACCCTCGCCTTGGCTTTGGGACAGAGTGGTCGGAGAAGTTTGTTTGTTGTAGCAGACGAGGGGGAAGAAGAATGACCAAGTTAGACCACCAACCAACCAAGAACCACACTGACGCCAAGAACAGTGAAGGAAAGCGAAAGCAGTCTGCTTCATGCCAATCTCTCTCTAGGAGACTAGGACTGTACCCACACAGAGACAGAGGTGGGCATGAGCAGTTAATTCGGTTAGCCAACTCCAGGATCAAGGAGCAACTAACGGGTGAAGAAGGCCGGCGACTGCGTACCAAATCGCACGCCCTTTTTCAGTGGTTGCGCCGAGACGACGGGTCGTGTTGATTCAAGAGTGCCCAAACACTCCCGTAAAAAAAACGAGTGCCCGAACACCGGTGCCACAATCCACCAAAAGTCTTGTGTGTCTGTGCCGCGCACTGTTTCTTTTGGAGAGGAGGTCACGGCGAGCTTCGTTTTGCATGCGGATATATAAAGTAGAAATGGAAAGAAAGAACGGCTGATCGGATGGCCGAGTTGGTCTAAGGCGCCAGATTAAGGCTCTGGTCCGAAAGGGCGTGGGTTCAAATCCCACTCCGGTCAATTTCTTTTTTGACGTTTTTCAGCCAAAAAAAGAGAGAGATCCAGGTGCTAAAAAAACCATGTCGATGTGATTCTCGATACAAGAGTAAAAAATAAACTCATTATAACTTTTCTCTAAAAAATTTGTTTAACCCATAATCATTTATACGAATCACCTGTTTTGGCTAACTAATATTTAAAAATCATTTTTGATTTTATTCAACTAACTCTCATGAATCTCCTTTAATGTTTTTTTCTCAACATGATTTTTGGTATCCCCTAAAAAACATGATTTTTGGTATCCCCTAAAAAACATGATTTTTGGTGCGATGCACTGTTTGTACGAAGACCATGGATTTCGCTCCAAATCATCTAAAAGAATATAGAAGTTCAACTCACAAAAATGAACCAAGAATGAGCCAACATGTATTTGGCGCAAAATCGATAAGAGAACCAAATGCTAAGGGCATGTACAGTGGTTAATAAGACAATGCTATATTAAACATTGCATGCAATTTAGAGATGACAATAAAATAATGTCTACAATGGGTTATCTCTTAGCTTCATCTTTAATAATTAGCAATTCCTAAAAGGTGGTGAGACATATGCGCTAAGAGGTCATCTTTTCTTTGAGAGGCTAAAAGATCATCTCTTAAATAAGACAAGACAAATCTTTTCTTATGATTTCTCTCTCCCTCATCTCAGTATTATCATGTGTCTCACTCGTAAGATAGTATCGTTGTACATGCCCTAAGAAGTGCCCTGAGTGTCAGGGTGACTCTGCCTAGAGGGGAGCAAAAAAGAAACTCAGTAAAAAAAATCCACGAAAAGCTTGTGATCTGTTCATCTCCAATCAAGGTTACAACTGCTCTGCATATCATACTGTACGGAATTTGGCTTAGCGGATAATTATTCATACAAATCACCCGAGTTTCGGGTTGTTTGGATAACGAATATTTAGGGAACTTGTTTCGCTAGAATTTGTTTAGCAGCATAATGAACTAGCATCTTGTTTGGTTTTATCTAACTATAACTCGAGGATATTTAATACTAGTTCCAAACTCAAAGGTCAAGTTTTACAACTAATCATGGTTACATACAACAAGTTTAAAAGAAATTCCAACTCCAAGTAAGATTTTGTATGACGTGTTCCTGATAGATTTATGCTCAAAACTGGTTTTTCCAAAAGATCATATTAATACAAGTTCTGTTAAAACCAATTACTATTGTTCTCTATTAAAAAAACTAAACACTACAAGAATTATCAAAACAACGCCCCATAGTGAGCCCACAGGGGCGCAATTATGGACAGCTCGTTGTTCTTGCTCTCCCAAACAGCTAATAAGCTCCCTCAAGTTAGGACTTTGTGCAAATTATAAAATAAAATAAATAGCAGCACTGAGTGGCAAACTAAAAAAAATACTCCCTCCGTCACAGTTTAGAAGGCACAGTTAAATTTGTGTGCGCTTCCATAATAGACAAGGTTTAGGGCGCATTGCATTTCTATACTATCTATATATTTAATAGTGTATGAGTTTTGAATGATAGCAAAGCATCAATCTTAGCCGTTGGTTTCCTATATCTAACGGTTGGGACTTGAAGGATTCGCAATGAACAGTATCCGCGGCTGCTTCTAATGGGTTCTGGAACCATCGCCTCACACTTCCAGGTACCATCGCCTCACACTTCCAGGTTTCCTTGCCAAGTATGGGGTGGGAATAGAAATAGAAGTAAATAATTTATGGGGTCCATCACGTACTGTACATCTTTATTTCCTTTCTTTGGAAATTTCTAGATGTCTCTAGACCACAGGAGTTGTAACATAACAATTACAAATTTTCTGTTAATTCATTTCTGCATGTGTACATCGACAATATTTCTTTTGCTCTGAATTCGTTGCAAAATATTATATACCTTTTTTTTCTTTACTAGAATCATCGGGATAGTATTGTTAAGACGTGCATTGCACGTGTATACATACTAGTATTTCTAGCAGCTAATTAGTACTCCGATATACTATTTCTATATGCATGCGTAGTGCGAATGCTATTTTTTAGCCAATCTCACAACCAATAGATAATCATCTAGGTCCCAGAAAATTTCCAAGCGTGTCTTCTAAACCGTGACGGAGGGAGTACTTCTAACTCCCCTCAAGTAAAGGCTTCGAACAAGACAAACAACATCAGCAAACGTCATTACTTTCAATAGAACATGTTCTGCACATTGTGCTCATCAGACTGTGGCTAGAAGGGTCCAAAAAAACACAATAGAATTACAGCCACTATAAAGACTGTGCTCTAAATTTTTTTCAAACCGGCCTCAGCGTCAAGCGATGCACACGGCCAAATGCTCTATTGTATTTTTTTTTTGCATGAAAATGCTTTATTGTGTTTTATGGCCAAAATTTGACACGAAATACAAAGAGAACCAATAAATCAGGACGAAGGTACTAAAAAACTGGCTTAGCCGACAACCATTCATACGAATCACCCGAGTGACAGGGTTGTTTTGATAACGAATATTTAGGGAACCATTTTGTTTGGATTGGTTTATCAGCGTAACAACCACATCTTGTTTGGTTTCATCTAACTAATTCGAGGATATCTAACACTAATTCCTGAAATCTTAAAAGTCAAGTTTTGGGGAATATACTAGCATTTGTTATTCAATAAACACAAGTGTGCTATCATCAACAACCTTATTCCTACGTATTAGGCAGATGTGTTTTCTCTTTGTACCCCCATGTGTGCAAATACAACCAATCATACTTAACCTACAACAAGTTTAAGTCATTCCGAGTCCAAGCAAGATTTTTGTAAATGCATTCCTGCCATATTTGTTTTTAAAATTGTTTTTTTCATATAATCATATCAGTATTTTTTTTGTTAAAACTGATTGTTATTACTCTTCATCAAAACAACCACTATATGCATTACAAACACAGTGCCCCATGGTGAGCCAATAGGGGCGCAATTACAGACGGTTGGAGGAGATGCTTAGTCGTATGTCCCTAAGTTCGCCTTTGGACGAACCTCTAAAACATATATAATGCGTACATGCATACATGTAATAAATATATTTAGATCATTTAAACATGATTGGTGTCCAATCAAACCTACTTACCTTTTATATTGGGTCACTTTGAGATGAGGAAATTCTGCCGCAATTCTCATCCCGATGTTCTTAACCAACTTCTGATCATGCCAAAAATAAGACACCAAACATGAGGTGAGTTATCTTAATACAGTAAGGAGGAAATAATAATGAAAATTGAGGTTCAGTTTTACCTTATTGCAAACATTCGGTAGTGCACCGAAACACAGAACTTGTGTTTTTCACGGTAGCATCTTTGATCTCTTTGACAACCTCTTTGAGACACTATGTGTCTTGTTGTGCAAGTAATAAATCATATGTGATAATAGGGTACGTGATTCAGACAGACTTAAGCATCGCTATGGTTGAGAAGTTCTCATCGTAGCCAACTCCTTGAACTTGTCGAAAACTTTTTGCAACAAGTCGAGCTTTGTAGACAGTAACATTACCGTCAACATCAGTCTTCTTCTTAAAAATCCATTTATTCTCTATGGCTTGCCGATCACCGGACAAGTCAACCAAAGTCCACACTTTGTTCTCATACATGGATCCCATCTCAGATTTCATGGCCTCAAGCCATTTAGTGGAATCTGGGCTCATCATCGCTTCCTCATAGTTCGTAGGTTCGTCATGGTCAAGTAACATGACCTCCAGAACAAGATTACCGTACCACTCGGGTGCGGACCGTACTCTGGTTGACCTACGAGGTTTGGTAGTAACTTGATCTGAACTTTCATGACCATCATCATTAGCTTCCTCACTGATTGGTGTAGGAATCACTGGAACTGATTTCTGTGATGAACTACTTTCCAATTCGGGAGAAGGTATAATTACCTCATCAAGTTCTACTTTCCTCAGACTCACTTCTTTCGAGAGAAACTCCTTCTCTAGAAAGGATCCATTCTTAGCAACGAATATCTTGCCTTTGGATCTATGATAGAAGGTGTACCCAACAGTCTCCTTTGGGTATCTATGAAGACACATTTCTTCGATTTGGATTCGAGCTTATCAGGTTGAAGCTTTTTCACATAAGCATCGCAATCCAAACTTTAAGAAACAACGGCTTAGGTTTCTTGCCAAACCACACTTCATATGGTGTCGTCTCAACGGATTGAGATGGTGCCCTATTTAACGTGAATGCAGCCGTCTCTAAAGCATAACCCCAAAATGATAGCGGTAAATAAGTAAGAGACATCATAGATCGCATCATATCTAATAAAGTATAGTTACGACGTTCGGACACACCATTACGCTGTGGTGTTCCAGGTGGCGTGAGTTGCGAAACTATTCCACATAGTTTCAAATGAAGACCAAACTCATAACTCAAATATTCACCTCCACGATCAGATCGTAGAAACTTTATTTTCTTGTTATGATGATTTTCCACTTCACTCTAAAATTCTTTGAACTTTTCAAATGTTTCAGACTTATGTTTCATGAAGTAGATATACCCATATCTGCTCAAATCATTTGTGAAGGTCAGAAAATAACGATACCCGCCTCGAGCCTCAACACTCATCGGAACACATACATCAGTATGTATTATTTTCAATAAGTCAGTTGCTCGCTCTATTATTCCGGAGAACAGAGTTTTAGTCATCTTGCCCATGAGGCATGGTTTGCAAGCATCAAGTGATTCATAATTAAGTGATTCCAAAAGCCCATCAGCATGGAGTTTCTTCATGCACTTTACACCAATATGACCTAAATGGCGGTGCTACAAATAAGTTGCACTATCATTATTAACCTTGCATCTTTTGGCTTCAATATTATGAATATGTGTATCACTACTATTGAGATTCATCAAAATAGACCACTCATCAAGGGTGCATGGCCATAAAAGATATTACTCATATAAATAGAACAACCATTATTCTCTGATTTAAATGAATAACCGTCTCGCATTAAACAAGATCCAGATATAATGTCCATGCTCAACGCTGGCACCAAATAACAATTATTTAGGTCTAAAACTAATCCCGACGGTAGATGTAGAGGTAGCGTGCCGACAGCGATCACATCGACTTTGGAACCATTTCCCACGTGCATCGTCACCTCGTCCTTAGCCAATCTTTGTTTAATCCGTAGCCCCTGTTTCAAGTTGCAAATGTGAGCAAGAGAACCCGTATCAAATACCCAGGTGCTACTATGAGCATTAGTAAGGTACACATCAATAACATGTATATCAAATATACCTTTCACTTTGCCATCCTTCTTATCCGCCAAATACTTGGGGCAGTTCCACTTCCAGTGACCAGTCCCTTTGCAGTAGAAGCACTCATTTTCAGGCTTTGGTCCAGACTTGGGCTTCTTCACTTGAGCAGAAATTTACTTGTCGTTCTTCTTGAAGTTCCCCTTCTTCCCTTTGCCATTTTTCTTGAAACTAGTGGTCTTGTTAACCATCAACACTTGATGCTCCTTCTTTTTTTTCTACCCCCGCAACCTTTAGCATCGCAAAGAGCTTGGGAATTGTCTTATCCATCCCTTGCATATTATAGTTCATCACGAAGCTTTTGTAGCTTGGTTGCACTGATTGAAGAACTCTGTCAATGACACTATCATCAGGAAGATTAACTCCCAGTTGAGTCAAGTGGTTGTGTGTGACGCCCGGATAATTAGACCATAGTAATTCCCTGCTAATTATGCCACATCACCTCTGTCACTGTAGTTAATCTCGGGTTAGTTCAAAAACCGATTCAAATTCAAAATTGAATTAAAGGCAAACAACAAAATTTTTCAAACTTTAAAACTAAAATGTCCGAGTTGTGCCAAGTAATGTAACGTTAGTTGTGGTGAAGAAACCCCACTTTTATAAAATGTTTTAATACTCTAAAATGATTAAAACGGTAGTTGAAACGATCGAATAAGTGCCTTTGATATTTTATAAAATGATAAACTATTTTATTTTGAGGTAAAACATTTTAGGGTAGTGGGTTATTTTGAAACAATATCTTTGGGAGCTATTGTCATATTTTACTGAACTGAAAATAGAGTGTAACTAAAATAAAACAGAAATGAATAAATAAAAGGAAAAGAATAAATAAAAAAGGACAAAGGAAATTAAAAGCCCTCACCCCTCGCTAGGCCTCGGCCCAGCCGGCCACTGGGCTAGCCAGGCCGGCCCAGCCGGCGCCTCACTCCCCACCTCCATATCCCCACTCCGTGGGAACCCTAACCCGTAACCTCCACCCACTACCCCCACTACCCCCTCTCTCCCCTGTTTTCGTCTGGATCGGATCGGGCACCAGGGCCAACCCCGACGCTCGTCCCTGCGTTCCCGTCGCCGATCCTGCCACCTCGCCGACCTCCTCCGCGACTCCTCCTCGCCGGACGCCATCCCCGTCGTCCTCCCCCACGTCATCGTCATCCCCGACATCCTCCCTGCGCCCCACTGCTCAGTCCCCTACTACTACCTCGTGAGCCCCCCTTCTCTTCTGCCGTGCACCGGGCGCGCCCATGGCCGCGCGCACATGCGCACGCCACCCGCGCCCCACTCCGGCCCTGGACCTCCCTCACCCGTCTCCACTTGCCTGCCCGCACCTGTCGCATCATGGCCTTGTTCGGCCGCCGTCCCTGCTGCTTGGCTTCGCCTACTGCCGCGCACGCATGCCCGAGCCCCTCATACTCACCACGCCCCACTCGACCACAGCCCCGCTCGGCCCCGCTTGCTGAGCCGCTCCGCGTGGCCCCGCTACTCGCCCGCCGCCCTGCAGCGCTCACCGTCGCCCTAGCTCACCCCCCGCATCGCCCGCTCCACGCCGGTCGCCCCGTGACCTTGTCACCCCTCGCCATCCCTCACTTCAACCCGCGCGCGAGCCCCTGTCCTACGCCCGCCGTTTCCGCGCGCAGCCGCCGCCACTCGCGCACCTGCGTCCTCGCCGCTGCTCGCCCGTGCCGCTCACGCCTTGCTTCGTACCCGCACGTTGCCACGGCTCCCGCTCCGCTGCTGTCGTGCCGCCCCGGCCTCTTCTCCCTCCCGCGGCGCCGTCCCCCTGCTGCTAGTGCGCCGCCGCGCCCTGGCTCCCCTGCGGTGGCTCCTCTGCCGCCCGCAGGCTCGCTCATCACCGGACCCGCACTCCGCCTCTCCACGCCGGCCAACCACCGCGATCGCCCTGGCCACTGGCCTCGCCGCATCCATGGCGGGCGGCCCCCCTGGCGACCTGGATGCAGGCTGGCGCTCGTCGCCTGCACCACCCGATCCGTTATGGTCCCCTGGCCTAATGACATATGGGGGCCTATGTAACACCCACGATGCGGCTATATCTCCCACGTGTCGAAGCACGACTTAGAGGCATAACCGCGTTGTAAGCAATGTCGCAAGTGAGGTAATCTTCACACAACCCATCTAATACATAAGGGAAAGAGATACATAGTTGGCTTACAATCGCCACTTCACACAATACATGAATAAAGCATTACATCATCCAGATACAAGCAAGGTCCAATTACGGAACCAAAATAAAAGAAGACTACCCCAAATGCTACAGATCCCCGATCGTCCCAACTGGGCTCCACTACTGATCAACTGGAAACGCAACAACATAACGAACACGATCTTCATCGAGCTCCTCCTTGAGCTCGGTTGCGTCACCTGCACGGCATCATCGGCACCTCCAAGCTGGTTTTGGAAGTAACCTATGAGTCACGGGGACTCAGCAATCTCACACCCTCGCGATCAAGACTATTTAAGCTTATAGGAAGGGTAAAAGGTATGAGGTGGAGCTGCAGCAAGTGACTAGCATATTTGGTGGCTAACATACGCAAAAGAGAGTGAGAAGAGAAGGCAAAGCACGTTCGAGAAATCTATGATCAAGAAGAGATCCTAGAACAACCTACGTCAAGCATAACTCCAACACCGTGTTCACTTCCCGGACACCGCCGAAAAGAGACCATCACGGTAACACACGCGGTTGATGCATTTTAATTAAGAGAAGTTTCAGGTTTTCTACAACCGGACATTAACAAATTCCCATCTGCCCATAACCGCGGGCACGGCTTTTGAAAGTTCAAAACCCTGCAGGGGTGTCCCAACTTAGCCCATCACAAGCTCTCACGGTCAACGAAGAATATTCCTTCTCCCGACCCGATCAGGCTCGGAATCCCGGTTACAAGACATTTCGACAATGGTAAAACAAGACCAGCAAAGTCACCCGAATGTGCCGACAAATCCCGATAGGAGCTGCACATATCTCGTTCTCAGGGCACACCGGATTGTCCAAGGTTCTGGTAGGCCAGCCCAGAGTTGCCCCTGGTGGCCACCGGCAGCTGACAGGTTGGACCAACACTCAGAGGAGCACTGGCCCGGGGTTTAAACAAAGATGACCCTTGGGCAGGCCTACCCAAGGGAAAGAAAAGGCTAGGTGGCAAATGGTAAAACCAATGTTGGGCCTTGCTGGGGGAGTTTTATTCAAGGCGAACTGTCAAGGGGTTCCCATTATAACCCAACCGTGTAAGGAATGCAAAATCCGGGAACATAACACCGATATGACGGAAACTAGGGCGGCAAGAGTGGAACAAAACACTAGGCATAAGGCCGAGCCTTCCACCCTTTACCAAGTATATAGATGCATTAATTAAATAAGAGATATTGTGATATCCCAACAAAATATCCATGTTCCAACATGGAACAAACTCCAATCTTCACCTGCAACTAACAACGCTATAAGAGGGGCTGAGCAAAGCGGTAACATAGCCAAACAACGGTTTGCTAGGACAAGGTGGGTTAGAGGCTTGACATGGCAATATGGGAGGCATGATAAGCAAGTGGTAGGTATCGCAGCATAGGCATAGCAAAAGAGCGAGCAACTAGCAAGCAAAGATAGATAGTGATTTTGAGGGTATGGTCATCTTGCCTGAAATCCTGCAAGGAAGAAGAACGAGTCCATGAAGAAGACAAACAGACGTAGCCAACGTATCCTCACAAACGCAACGTTACCGGATTACCGAGAAGAAGTCCACCGGAAAGAAAGCAAACAACATAGTAAACAACCAACACATGAATATGGCATGATGCACAATCAAGTATGATGCATGTCCGGTTTAATGAAGCATGGCATGGCAAAGTGCACAAACAATCCTACAAATTAAGTGGAGCACAATATGCAACTCCGTTGCATATTGACGAAACACCACGTGACTTATTTAGTTCGATCTTGTTTATGTACCCAACAATATTAAATGTTGTTAAACATGGCAAGAGGGTGAAGCAAAGTTAAACTACCTATCTAGTCAAGTTTAAATGAGGCCAGAAGCAACGAACAACAATTCTGGTAAATCCTCATATGCATATATTAGGTTTGGTACTGTTATGCCCTAAACCATATTTTATAGTTGTTAAACATGCAAAGTGAGGCCACCATGTTAAACTAGGCATTTTCTACCCCATTTACATATGAAGATTATTAAATTTGGAGCTACGGTTAAATAGTTATGAATTAAATCATTTTAGCAAATTTAAACAACCAACATATTAAACATTTTAAACATGGATGAAAATGACATATTATGAAGCTAGATGAATTTCTAAGCATGTTTCTTATAAAGTTTGTTTTAATCCGATGCACGGTTGTGAAGGTATTAAATGCATGAAGTTTAGGGGCTCTTCTGAAAAACTGCAGTCTCAGGAAATAAACAAAAATATGCAGAGCCTAAAAAAACCTATTCCGGCCAAAACTGGCAGGCCGGCCCAACAGGTAAAAAAACAAAAGGGGAAACGCTGGGGTGTGGCCTCACCCATGGGCCAGGCCCGGAACTGTGGAGAGGAGGAGGTAGGCCGGGACACTGGGCCTTGGGGAGGCGCTGGCCTCACACGCATAGGAGGCATGCCGCATCTAGCGCTGCTCGTTGGGCCTAGAGGAGGAACGTGGCCCATGTGCGGGGTCAACGCGGTCGAGCGGGACAAGCTCGGTCTCGTTCGCGTGCAGAAGCAGGGGAGGCAGCGCATGATAAAGAGATGAAGGCGACGCGGCAGGAGCTCCGGCGAGGCGGTCTCGACGGGGACCGATCGGAACGGGACTGGGGCGGCGGGATCCGGCGGATCTGGGCACGGGGATGGAGTTCCGATGGACTTGGGCGGCAAAGAGGTGCTGCAGATATTCCTGGCGCTCCACGGGAAGACGCAGGTGAGGAAACTTGGCGGAGCGGTACGCCTTGGAGCAGATCGAGCGCGACCATGGCGTCGGGGTCCTTCATGGTTCCTGGTCAGAGAGAGAGATCAGAGAAGAGAGAAGGATGGAGAAGGGAGAAAGTGGGGGAGGCGGCCTGGCCTATTGGTGGTCGCCGGCAGAACTGCTCGCCGGGGATGACGGCAGGCGTAACTGGAGGAGAGGCGCGGGGCTGGACTCATGGTCGCCGGTGATGGTGTCGGTCGTGAGCCGACGAGGTGGGATGGAGGAGCACGGGGCTCGGGCGACCGATTAGTCAAGCCCGCAAAACGAGGGAGAGGGTCGGGGAGGATTTGTCTTGGCTGGTGTTTGAACAAGAGAGGAATTTTGGATCAGGGAGGACGCTGCTGGTTCGGTGTGGAATCCGAGGAAGAGAGTGGCGGTAGTGGGATGGATCCCTAGAAGTTTGGGATTTGGTCTAGGGTTAGACTAGCTATATATAGTAGGTGGGTTTTACTTAGGGGTATATCGTCCCTCCGATTGCAATCGGACGGACGAGAAAAATAGGCTAGGGAGTCCAAATGAGAAAACGGTGACGTTTTGTAGATGTTAGGGGATGATCCGGACCCAACGGTGATGACTGCCCGAGTCAAGTTCGGGACAACTTCCGGACGCGCGCGAGGGGTTTGGTGCACTGCGCAAGGAGGGGTAGGATGGGCCTAGGTGGACTGTGGAGAGCGGGTTTGTCTGAGAGAAGAGGGGAGAGATGCAGCCTGGCACGGTTTCCGGAGACCGAAAACGTCCGACGATAAGACCGACTATAATGTCGCTATAGTTTAACGGTTGGGCTATCAAACGAACTCCGAATGCGATGAAACTTGACAGGTGGTCTATCTACACTATAACAAGACCGCACGCCAACTTTCATCTCATTCCGAAAAAAAATTCCGGTCACTTATAAAATAATATTTCGGACGTGCCACGGGCGCGTGCAAGTGTGTCTGGGCTCAGAACGAACAACGGACGGAACTGGGCAACACGGACGGATGCAAGTTTCGAAAATATGATGATGCAATGCACATGATGACATGACAAGATGCGACACGCAAGCAAATGACATGGCCACGACAGCGAATAACTGGAAGACACCTGACACATCGGTCTCGGGGCGTCACAGCCTAGCCCTAGAACGTTTAATAATAATAATAATAAAGAAGTTAATAAATATATAAATAGATAAATAAATAATAAATAAATTAATCAATTAATTAGTTAACTTAAATTAATTTTGATTAATTAAACTAAACAACTAAACAACTAATTAATCATGTTTAGTTAGTCTAGTCAATGACGAAGGGGATCCACACGTCAGTTTGACCAGTCAACACCCCTGTTAACGGCTGACGTCATGCTGACGTCAGCATGCACTGTTCTGGATAATGTTGAATTAAATTAATTAGATAAATACTAAAAATGATTTAAATCTTTTAAAATTAATATAAAATAAACCGTAGCTCGGATGGAAAAACTTTGTACATGAAAGTTGCTCAGAACAACGAGACAAATTCGGATACGTAGCCCGTTCGACCACCACACATCCCTTGCATAGCAAACACACAACTTTCCCCTCCGGTTCATTTGCGCGAAAATGCAAAACACCGGGGATATTTTCCCGGATGTTTCCCCCATTCACCGGTATCACCTCATACCGCGTTAGGGCACACCTAACACCGCTACTTGTCATGTCATGCATCGTTATGCATCTGCTTGCATTGTATTCATTATTTCTTCCCCCTCTTCTCTCCGCTAGACTACGAGACTGACGCCGCTGCTGGTGCCCCGATCGACTACACTGTTGACGACCCCTACTTGCCAGAGCAACCAGGCAAGCCCCCACTTGATCACCAGATATCGCCTATTCTATTCTCTACTGCTTGCATTAGAGTAGTGTAGCATGTTACTGCCCTCCGTTAATCCTATGCTGATGCATAACCTCTCTTTGCTACTCCTGTTGTTACCTTTACCTGCAATCATAAATACTTAGTATAGGATGCTAGTATTTCATCAGTGGCCCTACATTCTTGTCCGTCTGCCATGCTATACTATCATGCCGTGATCACTCGGGAGGTGATCACGGGTATATACATACATACATACTTACTTACTATACATGTGGTGACTAAAGTGAGGTCAGCTCGTAGAGTACCCGCAAGTGATTCCGATGTGGGGGCTGAAGGGGCAGGTGGTTCCATCCAGGTAGTGGTGGGCCTGGGTTCCTGATGGCCCCCGACTGTTACTTTGTGGTGGAGCGACAGGGCAGGTTGAGACCACCTAGGAAAGAGGTGGGCCCGGCCCTGGTCAGCATTCGCGGTTACTTCAAAATAACACGCTTAATGAGATCTTGGTATTTGATCTGAGTCTGGCCACTGGCCTATACGCACTAACCAATTGCGCGGGAACAATAATGGGCACTCGACGTCGTGGTATCAGCCGAAGCCTTCATGACGTCAGCGACTGAGCAGCGCGCGCTAGGTTGGACCGCGTAACGCAACTTCCTTTGTAATGGAGGTTGCTAGGTCTGCTCACTGGCCGCCTACGCAACGTGCAGGTGTGCAATGGGCGATGGGCCCAGACCCCTACGCACATAGGATTTAGACTGGCGTGCTGACCTCTGTTGGGCCTAGGTAGGGCTGCAATGTGTTGATCTTCCGAGGCCGGACATGACCCAGAAAAGTGTGTCCGGCCAAATAGGATCGAGCGTGTTGAGAAATGTGGTGCACCCCTGTAGGGAAGTTGATCTATTCGAATAGCCGTGTCCCTCGGTAAAAGGATGATCCAAAGTTGTACCTTGATCTTATGACAACTAGAACCGGATACTTAATAAAACACACCCTTCCAAGTGCCAGATACAACCGGTGATCGCTCTCTCACAGGGCGACAAGGGGAGGATCACCGGGTAGGGTTATGCTATGCGATGTTACTTGATGAACTTACCATCTACTCTCTCCTACTGCTTCAAGATGGAGGTTTCGAGAAGCGTAGTCTTCGATAGGACTAGCTATCCCCCTCTTATTCTGGCATTCTGCAGTTCAGCCCACATATGCTACCCTTTTCCATTTGATACCAATGCATACATATGTAGTGTAGCTCCTTACTTGCGAGTACTTTGGATGAGTACTCACGGTTGCTTTGCTCCCCCCTTTCCCCCTTTTTATACCCGATTGTTGCGACTAGACGATGGAGTCCAGGAGCCAGACTCCACCGTCGACGACGACTCCTACTACACTGGAGGTGCCTACTACTATGTGCAGGCCGCCGACGACGACCAGGAGTAGTTTAGAAGGATCCCAGGCAGGAGGCCCGCGCCTCTTTCGATATGTATCCCAGTTTGTGCTAGCCTTCTTAAGGCAAACTTGTTTAACTTATGTCGGTACTCAGATATTGTTGCTTCCGTTGACTCGTCTATGATCGAGCTCTTGTATTCGAGCCCTTAAGGCCCCTGGCTTGTAATATGATGCTTATATGACTTATTTTATT
Organism: Triticum aestivum; assembly: GCF_018294505.1. Lineage (NCBI taxonomy): Eukaryota > Viridiplantae > Streptophyta > Magnoliopsida > Poales > Poaceae > Triticum > Triticum aestivum. The sequence continues at coordinate 123,745,225 of NC_057797.1, forward strand.
TGTAGAGTTGTGTTGTGATATCTTCCCATGAGTCCTTGATCTTGATTGTACATGTTTGCGTGTATGATTAGTGTACGGTAAAATCGGGGGCGTCACAAGTTGGTATCAGAGCCGACTGCCTGTAGGAATCCCCTTCCACACTCCGTGGCCGAAGTTGAGTCTAGTCATTGAAAAACTTTTACTAACATGCCTGTGTGGCTTACGGGCCCACGTCACCATTGGGAGGTATTAGGATCTTTTATTCCTCAACCTATACTCCGGGACTCTGATCTCTCTTCTATTCGGGTTAAATAATTTTATTAAAATCTAACTTTAGGTTCTCGAAAATACTTTCTCTCGGAGAGCCCCTTCAGTCCAGATGATCGCCGGCTGCACCAGAAGATTTCAAAGATACTCTCCCATATTCTCTTGAGACCTTGTGCCCGTTGCTTTTGCAATTCCCTACCATCGAAATATCCCTATGGATAAATACTTACACATGTCGTTCTTACTTTTATTCCGAGTCGATCTTGTTATTACAAGGTGCAATGAACTGCTCTCCGTTGTTCCGAGAATCCTTTGAGCTTACTGCCTTACAGTTCTTTGCCACAAGAATACCCCTATGGATAATTCCTTGCACTTATTGAGTATCCCCTCATTCTCAGTTGTTCAGGTGTTTCGCATAAGCCTTCGGAAAACTATTTGATCTTTCGAAAATCCTCAACAGCCTATTGTTCTTGAAATTCTTACTTGCTTGCATTATGGTTAATCCCATTAGTATAGTAATCTTATTAGCATCCTTTGTCACTATCATTTTTGAGTCCATTGATTCAATAAGTTGTGAATGTTCACAATCATCAGTCGAATCCTAGGATTATCCTTCCGGCTCAGACGTCATTTGGATATGAGCTGGTTCTTGACCAATCAATGCCTTGATCAGTTGTGCTTCTAAGTCTATTGAACTTATTCATTTTTCATCAGAACGATTGCTTCTGATCCCTTCATTTGGAAATCATAAAATTTCCTTGCATTAAGCTTTGAATTAGTCAGTTGTTTATATAATCTGATGCCTTGGCATTCCTTCTTCCTCTGATTGAGTATGGATACTCACATCAGCCCCATTGTGCACCGCCATACCCATTGTCGGGTTATTATCCGACCATGTCCTTCACAACCAAAATTCTTGCGAGTTCTTTATCTGATACATAATGCCTTTGGTAAATTGTATCCTCTATTTTTGTCAACCATGCTCTACTATTGAGCTTGTGTTATTTACTCCTGAAGTTCATGGTATATGTTCTAAGAAGCCCCGATGGGTTGAACCTATGCATTCCTTAATCTGTGTGAACCCAAAAGTTTTCACGGGTCATACTCCTCTGGTAATTCACTAGGTAGGTTTTGACACTGAAATCATTTTTATCTAGAGCAGTGAATGAAAGGTTATGCATTGAAGAAGTGGGAGTCAACCTTGAACTTTGTGTTCATGCCCATGGACACGATGTGGGTCTTATCATTAAAGCTTCTCATAAATTAATTATTCCCTTGGTATAAGTTCTTATATCTGGGATCCGACCTTTTGCAATCGTGGTTCCGACCATGTTTTCCTTTAAATACCATTTCTCGTGCAAGTTTAAGCACTTGTCTTCTAGAGAGCAATACCCTAGTCCAACCTCTACTTTGATCTTTCGTCGAGTATTACCCCACTGGTATCTCAAGATTATCTTGGAACTGCATAAATTCTTATGAGTTCTTCATCAAGTACTACATTCTCACTGATTACAAATTTTCACACCGATAACTGAACCGAGTCCGCACTATGGTTCAACAACTCTTAGTAATCTTCTTTAAGTACGAGTTTGTACCAGATCACGCCATTCCTAGCCTGTTTGGCTATATCATTGTTGTGATGATTTTAACTATGCTACTTGGTCCTTAATCCCGAAGCACAACTTTTGATGATGAGCTAAGGTTACGTTGATCTTCCTCGCCTTATCATTACGCCTCGAACAGCAAGCTTGGTTCCAATCTTTTGCTTCATCAGTCCTTTTGTTTGATGCAATCGCTATTCGATTGCCTCTTCGTGGAGCCTCTCGACAAAATTTGTTATGATCATCATCAATATTTTGACTCCTTCCAGGATATCAATCTAAGTCATGATGATAAGTGCCATCCTCGTCCCTTGGTAATTTGAGTTACCACTGGCAACATTATCACCTTCCTCTCATCACAAACTTGTTCATGTTATGGATGCAACTTGCTATCCAGTTTGTATTTTATTCTACCTTGAAGTATTACTGTCTTTTATGTCAAGGATGTTGCAAGGATTGCTCCACCTCTTAAGAATTCTTGGTATAGTGATACTTCCCACAAGCACCATTCTTTCTTGGTCCCCGTATTGACTAACTGGGAATATCAACGAGTGAACGATGATGCTTGGATTCTGTACTTCTAGCAACCTTATTGCCTTGAAGTTAATGGTCGATAGTTCATTCTTAGACTATTGGTTATCGAATTGCCATTGTAATATTGATCGTGCTACTTATTCCAGATTTCCGGGTGCACCTTTCTATCATTGTTCAATTGTGTATGTTTTCATCGAACATACATCATTATATCATTTGGTCTAACTAATGTTATCTCCTTGTTCACATAATTGTGGAAATCATCTTTTGTTAATCTCGATGAATTTTCGCTGAGTCCATCAGCCACGCCCTCGTCATTTCCTTGGTTTAATGATGAACTCTTGTTTCAGAACTCGCTTCCATAGTTCATTCCCGAGAATCTTACAATGTCTTCTCGACAATTGAGTTGCACCTTTCTTCTCAGGCATCATGAGTCTGAGGTATCTTGATTCCTAACATCAATTAGATCTGAATCTCTGTCAGATATGATGGTTGGGACATATTTCCAAGAGTTATAACATTATCGGTAAGGTGATGTCTTGCCTATCACACCTGGCCGGAGTACTTGTTGTTATAGTTTCCTATTTAGCAAGTTTAACCATTCTTCCATGAGGAAATTGTAAGACTTATTCTATAAGTTGTTCCTGATGGATCCTTTGTGCATCCAAATTATGACCCTTACTTAATAACCATGTCAATGCTATCTCAAAGCATGTCTGTGGTACTCCGATCTTAAATAAGAACAGTTGAAGCAATGCTATATTTTCGTTATCAATTACCCAAAACACAGTTGTATGGGTATTGTCATCAAATTCCTCTCCGCTTACCTAAATGGTTACTACTTTCTATCCTGTTGTGGATATCTTGCTCTGCTTGTCCTTGGGAAGGGTATACCCCTGATATATGTGTCAAAAACATTTTTCTTTCCATTATTCTGTTTGATCCGATGATCACATTTTCCTTTCCATGGATTTGTTTAACCTTCCTTGTGATCCATATGATCCGAGCAGTAATATTCTTCTGCTTATGTAAACACCTTGGTGTACAACCGTGTCAGTAAGACCCTGTTGCATTTGTCGATAGCATTCCAGTAACCACCGATGGATGAGAACTTTGCCTATTGGTCCGCCTTGTTCAACGAGCAGGAAAATGGTTCTCTTCGTCCCTCGCCCTTGGTATCGATGTTGTTGCCGACATAACTGATAGGCTACCCTATGACATGCCTTGCTACCATGACCGTGAAAAATGTCGGCCCATTTCTACTTTAAACCACATGGTGGGCCCATAACCCACAGTTCCACAGGATCGAAACCTAACTCTCATGTACATCATGTTGCCAAAGTTATTCCTAGATCTTGACTTCGTATGTAGTTCACGGGCCACCTACCTAGTGATCTATTCTACTAACCGATGCAATACTCAATCTTGTTGCTCTGGACCCTTTTCGCCCATTGTTTCTAACATCGAACGGTTGCCTATGCGCTTGAAACTTCTATTGTGCACCTTCTTACTTTGCTCTCGATAATTCCTTAAGTTTCAACTCGAGAGTAACTTTCTGCCACCTTCCCTAATATTATCTACCAGGTAAGCAACCTTGTAGAGGTCTGTCCTTTTGAAGCTACCCCTTATCCTTTTCGTAAGTACGATGAAGATTCGGAAGGAATGATGACCACTTCATCATGATGACCCGAAGCAGAGAAATGAAGACATCAATGTAGTGGATCGACCTCTTCGAGAAGAGCAACTAAGACCGAGAAGAATCGTTAGAATTTAGTAACCAAATCTTTCCCCTTACTCCGCCTCTTAAAATCTCGGGACAAGATTTCTTGTAATGGAGGAGAATTGTGACGCCCGGATAATTAGTACAGTAATTCCCTGCTAATGTTGCCACGTAACCTCTGTCACTGTAGTTAATCTCGGGTTAGTTCAAAAACCGATTCAAATTCAAAATTGAATTAAAGGCAAACAACAAAAGTTTTCAAACTTTAAAACTAAAATGCCCGGGTTGTGCCAAGTAATGTAAAGTTAGTTGTGGTGAAGAAACCCCACTTTTATAAAATGTTTTAATACTATAAAATGATTAAAACGGTAGTTGAAACGATCGAATAAGTGCCTTTGATATTTTATAAAATGATAAACTATTTTATTTTGAGGTAAAACATTTTAGGGTAGTGGGTTATTTTGAAACACTATCTTTGGGAGCTATTGTCATATTTTACTGAACTGAAAATAGAGTGTAACTAAATAAAATAGAAATGAATAAATAAAAGGAAAAGAACAAATAAAAAGGACAAAAGAAATTAAAAGCCCCCCCTCGTTGGGCCTCGGCCAAGCTGGCCACTGGGCTAGCCAGGCCGGCCCAGCCGGCGCCCCACTCCCCACCTCCATATCCCCACTTCGAGGAACCCTAACCCATAACCTCCACCCACTACCCCCACTCCCCCCTCTCCCCTATTTCCGTCTGGATCGGATCGGGCACCAGGGCCAACCCTGACGCCCGTCCCTGTGTCCCCGTCGCTGATCCCGCCACCTCGCTGACCTCCTCCGCGACTCCTCCTCGCCGGACGCCATCCCTGTCATCCTACCCTACATCGTCGTCGTCCCCGACATCCTCCCCACGCCCCACTGCCCAGTCCCCTACTACTACCTCGTGAGCCCCCCTTCTCTTCTGCCGTGCACCGGGTGCGCCCATGGCCGCGCGCACACGCGCACGCCACTCACGCCCCACTCCGTCCCCGGACCTCCCTCACCCATCTCCACTTGCCTGCCCACACCTGCCACGCTATCGCCTTGTTCGGCCGCCATTCCTGCTGCTCGGCTTCGCCTGCTGCCGCGCACCCGCGCCCGAGCCCCTCATGCTCACCACGCCCCGCTCGGTCCCACTTGCTGAGCCGCTCCGCGTGGCCCCGCTACTCGCCCGCCGCCCTGCCGCGCTCACCGTCGCCCTAGCTCACGCCCCGCATCGCCTGCTCCACGCCGGTCGCCCCGTGACCTCGCCACCCCTCGCCATCCCTCACTTCAACCCGCGCACGAGCCCTTGTCTCGCGCCCGCCGTTTCCGCGTGCGGCCGCTGCCACTTGCGCACCCGCGTCCTTGCCGCTGCTCGCCCGTGCCGCCCGTGCCTTGCTTCGTGCCCGCACGCCGCCACGGCTTCCACTCCGCCGCTGTCGTGCCGCCCCGGCCTCTTTGAAGGAAATATGCCCTAGAGGCAATAATAATGTTATTATTTTATTTCCTTATATCATGATAAATGTTTATTATTCATGCTAGAATTGTATTATCCGGAAACATAATACTTGTGTGAATACATAGACAAACTAAACGTCACTAGTATGCCTCTACTTGACTAGCTTGTTAATCAAAGATGGTTATGTTTCCTAACCATAGACATGCGTTGTCATTTGATTAACGGGATCACATTATTAGGATAATGATGTGATTGACATGACCCATTCCATTAGCTTAGCACCCGATCATTTAGTATGTTGCTATTGCTTTCTTCATGACTTATACATGTTCCTATGGCTATGAGATTATGCAACTCCCGTTTGCCGGAGGAACACTTTGTGTGCTACCAAACATCACAACGTAACTGGGTGATTATAAAGGAGCTCTACAGGTGTCTCCAAAGGTAAATGTTGGGTTGGCGTATTTCGAGATTAGGATTTGTCACTCCGATTGTCGGAGAGGTATCTCTGGGCCCTCTCGGTAATGCACATCACATAAGCCTTGCAAGCATTGCAACTAATGAGTTAGTTGCAAGATGATGTATTACGAAACGAGAAAAGAGACTTGCCGGTAACGAGATTGAACTAGGTATTGAGATACCGACGATCGAATCTCGGGCAAGTAACATACCGATGACAAAGGGAACAACGTATGTTGTTATGCGGTCTGACCGATAAAGATATTCGTAGAATATGTGGGAGCCAATATGAGCATCCAGGTTCCGCTATTGGTTATTGACCGGAGACATGTCTCGGTCATGTCTACATTGTTCTCGAACCCATAGGGTCCGCACACTTAAGGTTTCGATGACAGTTATATTATGAGTTTATGATTTTTGATGTACCGAAGTTAGTTTGGAGTCCCAGATGTGATCACGGACATGACGAGGAGTCTCGAAATGGCCGAGACATAAAGATTGATATATTGGACGGCTATATTCGGACACGGGAAGTGTTCCGGATGATTTCGAAGAAAACCGGAGTGCCGGAGGGTTACGGAACCCCCCGGAAGAAGTAATGGGCCTTATGGGCCCTAGTGGAGAGAGAGAGGGGCAGCCAAGGTGGGTCGCACGCCCCCTCCCCCTCTGGTCCGAATTGGACTAGGAGAGGGGGGCGGCGCCCCCCTTTCCTTCTCCCTCTCCCCCTTCCTTTCCCCCTCCTAGTAGGAGTAGGAAAGAGGGGAGTCCTACTCCTACTAGGAGGAGGAGGACTCCTCCTTGGCGCGCCCTAGGACCGGCCGGCCTCCTCCCCTTGCTCCTTTATATACGGGGGTAGGGGGCACCCCTAGACATACAAGTTGATCCACGTGATCGTTTTCTTAGCCGTGTGCGGTGCCCCCTTCCACCATACTCCTCGATAATATTGTAGCGGTGCTTAGGTGAAGCCCTACGACGGTAGAACATCAAGATCGTCACCACGCCGTCGTGCCGACGGAACTCTTCCCCGACACTTTGCTGGATTGGAGTCCGGGGATCGTCATCGAGCTGAACGTGTGCTAAAACTCGGAAGTGTCGTAGTTTCGGTGCTTGATCGGTCGGGCCGTGAAGACGTACGACTACATCAACCGCGTTGTCATAACGCTTCCACTGTCGGTCTACGAGGGTACGTAGATCACACTCTCCCCTCTCGTTGCTATGCATCACCATAATCTTGCGTGTGCGTAGGATTTTTTTTGAAATTACTACGTTCCCAACAGTGGCATCCGAGCCTAGGTTTTATGTGTTGATGTTATATGCATGAGTAGAACACAAGTGAGTTGTGGGCGATATAAGTCATACTGCTTACCAGCATGTCATACTTTGGTTCGGCGGTATTGTTGGATGAAGCGGCCCGGACCGACATTACGCGTACGCTTATGCAAGACTGGTTCTACCGACGTGCTTTGCACACAGGTGGCTGGCGGGTGTCAGTTTCTCCAACTTTAGTTGAACCGAGTGTGGCTACACCCGGTACTTGCGAAGTTTAAAACAGCACCAACTTGACAAACTATCATTGTGGTTTTGATGCGTAGGTAAGATTGGTTCTTGCTTAAGCCTGTAGAAGCCACGTAAAACTTGCAACAACAAAGTAGAAGACGTCTAACTTGTTTTTGCAGGGCATGTTGTGATGTGATGTGGTCAAGACATGATGCTAAATTTTATTGTATGAGATGATCATGTTTTGTAACCGAGTTATCGGCAACTGGCAGGAGCCATATGGTTGTCGCTTTATTGTATGCAATGCAATTGCGCTATAATGCTTTACTTTATCACTAAGCGGTAGCGATAGTTGTGGAAGCATAAGATTGGCGAGACAACAACGATGCTATGATGATGATCAGGGTATCACGCCGGTGACAATGGTGATCATGACGGTGCTTCGAAGATGGAGATCACAAGCACAAGATGATGATGGCCATATCATATCACTTATATTGATTGCATGTGATGTTTATCTTTTATGCATCTTATCTTGCTTTGTTTGACGGTAGCATTTTAAGATGATCTCTCACTAGTTATCAAGAAGTGTTCTCCCTGAGTATGCTCTGTTGCGCAAGTTCTTCGTGCTGAGACACCACGTGATGATCGGGTGTGATAGGCTCTACGTTCAAATACAACGGGTGCAAAACAGTTGCACACGCAGAATACTCAGGTTATACTTGACGAGCCAAGCATATACAAATATGGCCTCAGAACACGGATACCGAAAGGTCGAGCGTGAATCATATAGTAGATATGATCAACATAGTGATGTTCACCAATGAAACTACTCCATCTCACGTGATGATCGGACATGGTTTAGTTGATTTGGATCACGTAATCACTTAGAGGATTAGAGGGATGTCTATCTAAGTGAGAGTTCTTTAAGTAATATGATTAATTGAACTTAAATTTATCATGAACTTAGTACCTGATAGTATCTTGCTTGTTTATGTTTGATTGTAGATAGATGGCCCGTGCTATTGTTCCGTTGAATTTTAATGCGTTCCTTGAGAAATCAAAGTTGAAAGATGATGGTAGCAATTACAAAGACTGGGTCCATAACTTGAGGATTATCCTCATTGCTGCACAGAAGAATTATGTCCTGGAAGCACCGCTGGGTGCCAGGCCTGCTGCTGGAGCAACACCAGATGTTATGAACATGTGGCAGAGCAAAGCTGATGACTACTCGATAGTTCAGTGTGCCATGCTTTACGGCTTAGAATCGGGACTTCAACGACGTTTTGAACGTCATGGAGCATATGAGATGTTCCAGGAGTTGAAGTTAATATTTCAAGCAAATGCCCAGATTGAGAGATATGAAGTCTCCAATAAGTTCTATAGCTGCAAGATGGAGGAGAACAGTTCTGTCAGTGAGCATATACTCAAAATGTCTGGGTATAATAATCACTTGATTCAATTGGGAGTTAATCTTCCAGATGATTGCGTCATTGACAGAATTCTCCAATCACTGCCACCTAGCTACAAGAGCTTCGTGATGAACTATAATATGCAAGGGATGAATAAGACTATTCCTGAGCTCTTCGCAATGCTAAAAGCTGCGGAGGTAGAAATCAAGAAGGAGCATCAAGTGTTGATGGTCAACAAGACCACTAGTTTCAAGAAAAAGGGCAAAGGGAAGAAGAAGGGGAACTTCAAAAAGAACAGCAAGCAAGTTGCTGCTCAAGAGAAGAAACCCAAATCTGGACCTAAGCCTGAAACTGAGTGCTTCTACTGCAAGCAGACTGGTCACTAGAAGCGGAACTGCCCCAAGTATTTGGCGGATAAGAAGGATGGCAAGGTGAACAAAGGTATATGCGATATACATGTTATTGATGTGTACCTTACTAATGCTTGCAGTTGCACCTGGGTATTTGATACTAGTTCTGTTGCTAACATTTGCAACTCGAAACAGGGACTACGGATTAAGCGAAGATTGGCTAAGGACGAGGTGACGATGCGTGTGGAAAATGGTTCCAAAGTCGATGTGATCGCGGTCGACACGCTACCTCTACATCTACCTTTGGGATTAGTATTAGACCTAAATAATTGTTATTTGGTGCCAGCGTTGAGCATGAACATTATATCTGGATCTTGTTTGATGCGAGACGGTTATTCATTTAAATCAGAGAATAATGGTTGTTCTATTTATATGAGTAATATCTTTTATGGTCATGCACCCATGAAGAATGGTCTATTCTTATTAAATCTCGATAGTAGTGACACACATATTCATAATGTTGAAGCCAAAAGATGCAGAGTTGATAATGATAGTGCAACTTATTTGTGGCACTGCCGTTTAGGTCATATCGGTATAAAGCGCATGAAGAAACTCCATACTGATGGACTTTTGGAACCATTTGATTATGAATCACTTGGTACTTGCGAACCGTGCCTTATGGGTAAGATGACAAAAACACCATTCTCCGGTACTATGGAGAGAGCAACAGATTTGTTGGAAATCATACATACAGATGTATGTGGTCCGATGAATGTTGAGGCTCGTGGCGGATATCGTTATTTTCTCACTTTCACAGATGACTTAAGCAGATATGGGTATATCTACTTAATGAAACATAAGTCTGAAACATTTGAAAAGTTCAAAGAATTTTAGAGTGAAGTTGAAAATCATCGTAACAAGAAAATAAAATTCCTACGATCTGATCGTGGAGGAGAATATTTGAGTTACGAGTTTGGTGTACATTTGAAACAATGCGGAATAGTTTCGCAACTCACGCTACCTGGAACACCACAGCGTAATGGTGTGTCCGAACGTCGTAATCATACTTTACTTGATATGGTGCGATCTATGATGTATCTTACTCATTTACCGCTATCGTTTTGGGGTTATGCTCTAGAGACAGCCGCATTCACGTTAAATAGGGCACCATCAAAATCCGTTGAGACGACGTCTTATGAACTATGGTTTGGCAAGAAACCAAAGTTGTCATTTCTGAAAGTTTGGGGCTGCGATGCTTATGTGAAAAAGCTTCAACCTGATAAGCTCGAACCCAAATCGGAGAAATGTGTCTTCATAGGATATCCAAAGGAAACTATTGGATACACCTTATATCACAGATCCGAAGGCAAGACTTTTGTTGCTAAATTCGGAAACTTTCTAGAGAAGGAGTTTCTCTCGAAAGAAGTGAGTGGGAGGAAAGTAGAACTTGATGAGGTAACTGTACCTGCTCCCTTATTGGAAAGTAGTACATCACAGAAACCGGTTTCTGTGACACCTACACCAATTAGTGAGGAAGTTAATGATAATGATCATGAAACTTCAGAACAAGATACTACTAAACCTCGTAGATCAACCAGAGTAAGATCCGGACCAGAGTGGTACGGTAATCATGTTCTGGAAATCATGCTACTAGATCATGATGAACCTACGAACTATGGAGAAGCGATGGTGAGCCCAGATTCCGCAAAATGGCTTGAAGCCATGAAATCTGAGATGGGATCCATGTATGAGAACAAAGTGTGGACTTTGGTTGACTTGCCCAAAGATCGGCAAAGCAATTGAGAATAAATGGATCTCCAAGAAGAAGACTGACACTGACGGTAATGTTACTGTCTACAAAGCTCGACTTGTCGCAAAAGGTTTTCGACAAGTTCAAGGGATTGACTATGATGAGACCTTCTCACCCGTAGCGATGCTTAAGTCTGTCCGAATCATGTTAGCAATTGCCGCATTTTATGATTATGAAATATGGCAGATGGATGTCAAAACTGCATTCTTGAATGGATTTCTAGAAGAAGAGTTGTATATGATGCAGCCGGAAGGTTTTTTCGATCCAAAAGGAGCTAACAAAGTGTGCAAGCTCCAACGATCCATTTATGGACTGGTGCAAGCCTCTCGGAGTTGGAATAAACGCTTTGATAGTGTGATCAAAGCATTTGGTTTTGTACAGACTTTTGGAGAAGCCTGTATTTACAAGAAAGTGAGTGGGAGCTCTGTAGCATTTCTGATATTATATGTAGATGACATATTACTAATCGGAAATGATATAGAATTTCTGGATAGCATAAAGGGATACTTGAATAAGAGTTTTTCAATGAAAGACCTCGGTGAAGCTGCTTACATATTGGGCATTAAGATCTATAGAGATAGATCAAGACGCTTAATTGGACTTTCACAAAGCACATACCTTGACAAATTTTTGAAGAAGTTCAAAATGGATCAAGCAAAGAAAGGATTCTTGCTTGTGTTACAAGGTGTGAAATTGAGTAAGACTCAATGCCCGACCAATGCAGAAGATAGAGAGAAAATGAAAGATGTTCCCTATGCTTCAGCCATAGGCTCTATCATGTATGCAATGTTGTGTACCAGACCTGACGTGTGTCTTGCTATAAGTCTAGTAGGGAGGTACCAAAGTAATCCAGGAGTGGATCACTGGACAGCGGTCAAGAACATCCTGAAATACTTGAAAAGAACTAAGGATATGTTTCTCATATATGGAGGTGACAAAGAGCTCATCATAAATGGTTACGTTGATGCAAGCTTTGACACTGATCCGGACGATTCTAAATCGCAAACCGGATACATGTTTACATTAAACGGTGGAGCTGTCAGTTGGTGCAGTTCTAAATAGAGCATTGTGGCGGGATCTACATGTGAAGCGGAGTACATAGCAGCTTCGAAAGCAGCAAACGAAGGAGTCTGGATGAAGGAGTTCATATCCGATCTAGGTGTCATACCTAGTGCATCGGGTCCAATGAAAATCTTTTGTGACAATATTGGTGCAATTGCCTTGGCAAAGGAATCCAGATTTCACAAGAGAACCAAGCACATCAAGAGACGCTTCAATTCCATCCGGGATCTAGTCCAGGTGGGAGACATAGAGATTTGCAAGATACATACGGATCTGAATGTTGCAGACCCGTTGACTAAGCCTCTTCCACGAGCAAAACATGATCATCACCAAAGCTCCATGGGTGTTAGAATCATTACTGTGTAATCTAGATTATTGACTCTAGTGCAAGTGGGAGACTGAAGGAAATATGCCCTAGAGGCAATAATAATGTTATTATTTTATTTCCTTATATCATGATAAATGTTTATTATTCATGCTAGAATTGTATTATCCGGAAACATAATACTTGTGTGAATACATAGACAAACTAAGCGTCACTAGTATGCCTCTACTTGACTAGCTTGTTAATCAAAGATGGTTATGTTTCCTAACCATAGACATGTGTTGTCATTTGATTAACGGGATCACATTATTAGGAGAATGATGTGATTGACATGACCCATTCCATTAGCTTAGCACCCGATCGTTTAGTATGTTGCTATTGCTTTCTTCATGACTTATACATGTTCCTATGACTATGAGATTATGCAACTACCGTTTGCCGGAGGAACACTTTGTGTGCTACCAAACGTCACAACGTAACTGGGTGATTATAAAGGAGCTCTACAGGTGTCTCCAAAGGTAAATGTTGGGTTGGCATATTTCGAGATTAGGATTTGTCACTCCGATTGTCAGAGAGGTATCTCTGGGCCCTCTCGGTAATGCACATCACATAAGCCTTGCAAGCATTGCAACTCATGAGTTAGTTGCGAGATGATGTATTACGAAATGAGTAAAGAGACTTGCCGGTAACGAGATTGAACTAGGTATTGAGATACCGACGATCAAATCTCGGGCAAGTAACATACCGATGACAAAGGGAACAATGTATGTTGTTATGCGGTCTGATCGATAAAGATCTTCGTAGAATATGTGGGAGCCAATATGAGCATCTAGGTTTCGCTATAGGTTATTGACCGGAGACATGTCTCGGTCATGTCTACATTGTTCTCGAACCCATAGGGTCCGCACACTTAAGGTTTCGATGATAGTTATATTATGAGTTTATGAGTTTTGATGTACCGAAGTTAGTTCGGAGTCCCGGATGTGATCACGGACATGACGAGGAGTCTCGAAATGGTCGAGACATAAAGATTGATATATTGGACGGCTATATTCGGACACGGGAAGTGTTCCGGATGATTTCAGAGAAAATCGGAGTGCCAGAGGGTTACCGGAACCCCCCCGGGAGAAGTAATGGGCCTTAGGGGCCCTAGTGGAGAGAGAGAGGGGCAGCTAGGATGGGCCGCACACCCCCTCCCCCTCTGGTCTGAATTGGACTAGGAGAGGGGGGGCGGCGCCCCCCTTTCCTTCTCCCTCTCCCCCTTCCTTTCCAGCTCCTAGTAGGAGTAGGAAAGAGGGGAGTCCTACTCCTACTAGGAGGAGGACTCCTCCTCCTTGGCGCGCCCTAGGGCCGGCCGGCCTCCTCCACTTGCTCCTTTATATACGGGGGCAGGGGCACCCCTAGACACACAAGTTGATCCACGTGATCGTTTTCTTAGCCGTGTGCGGTGCCCCCTTCCACCATACTCCTCGATAATATTGTAGCAGTGCTTAGGCGAAGCCCTGCGACGGTAGAACATCAAGATCGTCACCACGCCGTCGTGCTGACGGAACTCTTCCCCGACACTTTGCTGGATCGGAGTCCGGGGATCGTCATCGAGCTGAACGTGTGCTAAAACTCGGAGGTGCCGTAGTTTCGGTGCTTGATCGGTCGGGCCGTGAAGACGTACGACTACATCAACCGCGTTGTCATAACGCTTCCGCTGTCGGTCTACGAGGGTACGTAGATCACACTCTCCCTCTCGTTGCTATGCATCACCATGATTTTGCGTGTGCGTAGGAAATTTTTTGAAATTACTATGTTCCCAACACTCTTATCCCTCCCGTGGTGTCGTCCCCCTACTACTGGTGCGCCGCCGCGCCCTGGCTCCCCTGCGGTGGCTCCTCTGCCGCCCGCGGGCCCGCTCATAGCTGGACCCGCGCTCCACCTCTCCCACGCCGGCCAACCACAGCGGCCGCCCTGGCCACTGGCCTCGCCGCGCCCATGGCGGGCGGCCCCCCTGGCGACCTAGATGTGGGCTGGCGCTCGTCGCCCGCACTGCCCGATCCGTTATGGCCCCCTGGCCCAATGACATGTGGGGGCCTAGCCCCAGAACGTTTAATAATAATAATAATAAAGAATTTTAAAAATAATTAATTAATTAATTAATAAATTAACTTAATTAATTTTGATTAATTAAACTAAACAACAAACAACTAATTAATCATGTTTAGTTAGTCTAGTCAATGACGAACGAGACCCACACGTCAGTTTGACCAGCCAACACCCCTGTTGACTGCTGAAGTCATGTTGACGTCAGCATGCACTGTTCTGGATAATGTTGAATTAAATTAATTTGATAAATCCTAAAAATGATTTAAATCTTTTAAAAATAATATAAAATAAACCATAGCTCGGATGGAAAAACTTTGTACATGAAAGTTGCTCAGAACAACGAGACGAATCCGGACACGCAACCCGTTCGTCCGCCACACATCCCTAGCATAGAAAACACACAACTTTCCCCCTCCGGTTCATCTGTCCGAAAATGCGAAACACCAGGGATATTTTCCCGGATGTTTCCCCCCTTCACCGGTATCACCTCATACTGCGTTAGGGCACACCTAACACCGCTACTTGTCATGTCATGCATTGTTATGCATCTGCTTGCACTGTATTCAATGTTTCTTCCCCCTCTTCTCTCCGGTAGACTACGAGACTGACGCCGCTACTGGTGCCCCGATCGACTACACTGTTGACGACCCCTATTTGCCAGAGCAACCAGGCAAGCCCCCCCTTGATCACCATATATCGCCTATTCTACTCTCTACTGCTTGCATTATAGTAGAGTAGTCCTACCTCTTGAGCACCGCATTGGTTTTCCCTTGAAGAGGAAAGGGTGATGCAACAAAGTAGCGTAAGTATTTCCCTCAGTTTTTGAGAACCAAGGTATCAATCCAGTAGGAGGCTACGTGCGAGTCCCTCACACCTACACAAAACAAATAAATCCTCGCAACCAATGCGATAAGGGGTTGTCAATCCCTACACGGTCATTTACGAGAGTGAGATCTGATAGATACGATAAGATAATATTTTTGGTATTTTTATGATAAATATGCAAAGTAAAATAAAAGCAAAGTAAAAAAGCAAAGGAAATAACTAAGTGTTGGAAGATTAATATGATGAAGATAGACCCGGGGGCCATAGGTTTCACTAGTGGCTTCTCTCAAGAGCATAAGTATTTTACGATGGGTGAAAAAATTATTGTTGAGCAATTGACAGAATTGAGCATAGTTATGAGAATATCCAGGTATGATCATGTATATAGGCATCACGTCAAAGACAAGTAGACCGACTCCTGCCTGCATCTACTATTATTACTCCACACATCGACCGCTATCCAGCATGCATCTAGAGTATTAAGCTCAAGAGAACGAAGTAACACTTTAAGCAAGATGACATGATGTAGAGGGATAAATTCATGCAATATGATAAAAACCCCATCTTGTTATCCTCGATGGCAACAATACAATACGTGGCTTGCTGCCCCTACTGTCACTGGGAAAGGACACCGCAAAATTGAACCCAAAGCTAAGCACTTCTCCCATTGCAAGAAAGATCAATCTAGTAGGCCAAACCAAATTGATAATTCGAAGAGACTTGCAAAGATAACCAATCATACATAATAGAATTCAAAGAAGATTCAAATATTGTTCATAGATAAACTTGATCATAAACCCACAATTCATCGGTCTCAACAAACACACCGCAAAAGAAGATTACATCGAATAGATCTCCATAAGAGAGGGGGAGAACTTTGTACTGAGATTCAAAAAGAGAGAAGAAGCCATCTAGCTAATAACTATGGACCCAAAGCTCTAAGGTAAACTACTCACACTTCATCGGAGAGGCTATGGTGTTGATGTAGAAGCCCTCCGTGATCAATGCCCCCTCCGGCGGAGCTCCGGGACAGGCCCCAAGATGGGATATCATGGATACAGAAAGTTACGACGGTGGAATTAGGGTTTTGGCTCCATATTTGATCGTTTGGGGGTACGTAGGTATATATAAGAGGAAGGACTACGTCGGTGGAGCAACAGGGGGCCCACAAGGGTGGAGGGCGCGCCTAGGGGGGGGTAGGGGCGCGCCCCCTACCTTGTGGCTTCCCTGTTGGTTGCTTGACGTAGGATCCAAGTCTCCTGGATCTTGTTCGTTCCAAAAATCACGTTCCCGAAGGTTTCATTCCGTTTGGACTCCGTTTGATATTGCTTTTCTTCGAAACCCTAAAATAGGCAAAAACATCAATTCGGGGCTGGGCCTCCGGTTAATAGGTTAGTCCCAAATATAATATAAAAGTGAATAATAAAGCCCAATAATGTCCAAAACAGAAGATAATATAGCATGGAGCAATAAAAAATTACAGATATGTTGGAGACGTATCATGTAGCATGTTACTGCTTTCCGTTAATCCTATCCTGATGCATAACCTGTCTTTGCTACTACTGACGTTACCTTTATCTGCAATCCTAAATACTTAGTATAGGATGCTAGTATTTCATTAGTGGCCCTACGTTTTGTCCGTCTGCCATGCTATACTATCGGGTCGTGATCACTCGGGAGGTGATCATAGGTATATACATACATACTTACTTACTATATAGGTGGTGACTAAAGTCAGGTCGGCTCATAGAGTACCCGCAAGTGATTCCTATGTGGGAGCTGAAGGGGCAGGTGGTTCCATCCAGGTAGTGGTGGGCCTGGGTTCCCGACGGCCCCCGACTGTTATTTTGTGGCGGAGCGACATGGCAGGTTGAGACCACCTAGGAGAGAGGTGGGCCTGGCCCTGGTCGGTGTTCGCGGTTACTTCAAAATAACTCTCTTAACAAGATCTTGGTATTTGATCTGAGTCTGGCCATTGGCCTATACGCACTAACCAACTACGCGAGAACAGTTATGGGCACTCGACGTCGTGGTATCAGCCGAATCGTTCGTGACGTCAGTGACTGAGCAGCGCGCACCGGGTTGGACCGTGTAACGCAACTTCCTTTGTAATGGAGGTTGCTAGGTCTGCTCACCGGCCACGTACGCAACGTGTAGGTGTGCAATGGGCGATGGGCCCAAACTCCTGCACGCATAGGATTTAGACCGGCGTGCTGACCTCTCTATTGTGCCTAGGTAGGGCTACGACGTGTTGATCTTTCGAGGCCGGACATGACCCAGAAAAGTGTGTCCGGCCAAATGAGATCGAGCGTGTTGGGAAATGTGGTGCACCCCTGCAGGGAAGTTGATCTATTCGAATAGCTGTGTTCCTCGGTAAAAGGACGACTCGGAGTTGTACCTTGACCTTATGACAACTAGAACCGGATACTTAATAAAACACACCCTTCCAAGTGCCAGATACAACCGGTGATCGCTCTCTCACAGGGCGACGAGGGGAGGATCACTGGGTAGGGTTATGCTACGCGATGTTACTTTGTGAACTTATCATCTACTCTCTCCTACTGCTTCAAGATGGAGGCTTCCAGAAGTGTAGTCTTCGATAGGACTAGCTATCCCCCTCTTATTCTGGCATTCTGCAGTTCAACCCACATATGCTACCCTTTTCCATTTGATACCAATGCATACATATGTAGTGTAGCTCCTTACTTGCGAGTACTTCGTGTCGTGGAATTGTCACGACAGATGACCTAGCAAAAGGACTTAGTCGTAGGGCCATCGCAACTAGGAAGCTTAAAGGGGTTAATCGGGACAAAGGACACGAGAGGTTTTATACTAGTTCGGCCCCTTACGATGAAGGTAAAAGCCTACATCTAGTTGTGTTGGTATTGCTGGGGTTTCGTTTACCAAGAGGCTAGTTCGTCAGCTTGGTTATCGATCTCTTGTTTCTTGCCCTAAGCCGCCACCGGGTTGTCCCCTTATATACACGGGTTAACGCCTGGTGGCCTACAGAGTCCCGGCCGGCTCATAAATCGTGTCCGTCTCGGTGACTTCTTTTACATGCCTTTCTTTACAAGTCTTTCCTTACATACGGCGGTTTACAATATTGGGACTTAAGCCGCCTCTAGGCCGTTAGGACTTCTATAAGACTTGATAAACTATCGTCTTGAATGTTTACTGGGCTTCCTTTGTAACCCGCCATTGGGGCTGACCCGGCCCCTCCTGGGCGGGTCATAACTGATAGTTATATCCCCAACATTAGGCCCCAGGTTGACTTTGAACTTTGTTCTTTGTCAATCTTCAACACTTAGACAAGATCCATCTTTTTATCCTCGCAGAATTTTTTGTAACCGCCATGACGTCATCTCTTGAAAACACAAAAAACTTTTATGATGTCATCCCTCAACGGATCTTCATCTTTAATGCCTCTCGAGAATCGAGGCATCCGCTTAGTTGGATAATCATTATTTGGGTCTTCCTTGATTTTTGTGCCCGCCTGTTCACCTTTTCCCTTATAAATAGGCACGCCCCGGCCTTTTCTCATTCTTCTCTCTTCTTCATCTCCTTCCTCTCGCAACCCTCCTGTCGCTCGAGCTCCACCGCCGCTGCAGCGCTCATCGTCGTCCTCAAGCTCGGCCGCTGCATCACCCCGACACTGTCCAGAGAACGGCGGTGATTCTCCGCAGCAACTCGGAGTAACCATAGGCTCTCACCTTCTCACCCCCATAGATCTGCATTAGGGTTCAGGAGGTTTCCTTCTTGTGTTCTTCGCTGTTCGTCGTAGATTTGTTGCAACTTCTCTTACCACACCCTCTTTTGATCTAAAAGTAGTGAATAACTTAAGCGGTAGCTGTTTCTCATCCATTTTAGATGTTAGTAGATCCCTTTCCTTTGCACAGATATCTTCTTAGAGCTGATGAACTCATATGGGCTAAATTTTTAGGTCTAGGAAGTTTCTTATTTTGAACGGCCATTTGATCCATAGTAATATCCAGAAGTTAAGAAACTTGTTTGTCTCCATACTTAATCAATTCTATCGCAGGTATTTCTCAAATGTCTATAGTCATGGCGGCTTACTGTGCCGGCTTACTTTTCCTTATATGACATTAGCCCTTAATTAAGCCGCCATTACTCCCATGTATCATCATCATTTACTTTTACCATTATCATTCAATTGAACTGGCATGTTGCCTTTCTTTCAGCTCGTTTTTGAACATCATGTCGTCCAAAGCGCCGACCGTCTGCAACTGGGTTCCCTCAACCGTAAATGAGGAACGCTTGAAGGAGTTCTTCTCGATGGGATTTTTGCCAGGAAAAAACGTCATGTCTTATCATGCACCTGACCTGAACAAAGAACGGCCCAATCCAAGAGATGGTGAAGTCATTGTTTTTACTGACCACATGAACCGTGGCTTTTCACCGCCCGGCTCAAAGTTCTTTAGAGATGTCCTCCATTTTTTCAAACTCCATCCTCAAGACCTCGGGCCTAATTCCATATCCAATATCTGCAGCTTCCAAGTTCTCTGCGAGGTGTACCTTCAAGAAGCACCGACTGTAGAACTCTTTAGGGGGTATTTTTATCTGAACTGTCAGAATGAGTGCACCAATTGCCCTAGCCTGGAACTTGGAGGTATCTCAATTTAGCGTCGACAAGGCACCGTCTTCCCCCTTATAGTCTTGCCAAGTCATCCCAAGGACTGGTATCTGACTTGGTTTTATTGTCAAGACACTTCACCAGCAAATGAGCATCCACTGCCGGGTTATTGCTCAAAGCGTCTTGACTCCAAATTTGCACTTCCTGACAAACTCACTGCTGCTGAACGCAAGAAGCTGATACCATCCATCAAAAGGATTAATGCTTTATTGGGAAATGGCTTAACCAGAGTTGACCTGACCCGTTGCTGGGTTGCATGACGGGTCATCCCTTTAAGCCGTCGATCAAAGTTGATGTACGAGTATTGTTGAGGATATAACCACTAAGGGTAAACCGCCCAGGAGGGGCTGGTTCACCTTCAGTTATACTGAAGCCCAAGGAAACCCGGAAGATGGCGCTTTACGGATGAAGCTTAGAGGCCCAGAGCCCATAGGCGGTTTAGGGCCCATGATAGTAAACCACCATGATTGTATAAACTTGCATTGTAAGATAAGAAAGAAGAGACCGAGGCGGACACTTGTATGAGCCAGCCTCGGGACTCTGTAGACCGGCCGGGATCCTCCTGAATATATAAAGGGGTGACTCGGCGGCGGTTCAGGGACAGAAAAAACAACAACTCGAAGCCAGACAAAGCGGATTCGCTCCCTGGTCTTCGAAACCCCAGCAATACCAATCACAACTAGACGTAGGCTTTTACCTTCATCGAAGGGGCCGAACTAGTATAAACTCTCGTGTCCCTTTGTCCGGTTTAACCCCTTCAAGCTAACCCGTAGTGATGGCTCCATGACTAAGTCCTTCCATGAGGACATCTGCCGTGACAATTCCACGATAGTTGGCGCCCACCGTGGGGCCATCGCATGATGGTTTTGAGTTCTTGAAGGGCAACTTCAATGGACTGAGGGGATATGCTGTGGGCCGGATGATGAAGAGTCGCCGCGGCAAGCTCTACATCGACACCGCAGGATGGGGTCCCGAGGCTAATTCAATTGAATACGGGTACCGGGTCCCCTTTGGTGGGATTCATGTCTTCATCGGCAAGATCGGCGAACCGGCCCCCGAGCCGGACACCTGCACCGACATCATCGAGACGGCTTGACATGCAAGTTCTTCACCGTTTCAGCCTGAGGCCAGGCATGTTTTCGTGGGTGTCGTCCACGGTTCGGGTTATGAGGAGGAACCAATCTCCGATGGAGAAACCGTAGTCCGCAGTGATGACGAGTCTTCCGGAGAAACCGAATCGCTTTACCAGTTGTACGATGGCCGGATTGAGGAAGGATCCGAGGGCAACAGTATTCCGGATTCCCTTGGTCTGCCAAACCGGGCTGCTGTCTTCATGGCCGGCACACGACCGGCGCCTCATTCATCTACCGCCGCAGCGGTACTCTCTGGTTCAACGACGGCCACGCCAGCAGGTGCAGGAAGCTCGACGCCGCCTCCGGCCCAAGTCTTGTCTGATTTGTTCGACGCTCTAGCGACATTGATGTCCGCGGAGGTAGACGCAGCAGCCAGGGATCAGCACGATGCGGAGATTCTAAAAGTGAAAGATTAGATAGCCCAGGCTAAAGCGGACCTGGCAGCAGAGAACGCCAGGATGGCCATAGAGCGGGTCGAGTTGGAAGCACAGGCTTACCGGATTAGACTAGATCAGAATGCTTCAGAAGAGGTCATGAGAAGAAGGTACCGATCACATCTCCCGTCGATTTATGAGCCACAAAATCTTTTCAACACGCCAGGTGCAGGAGCTGGTAACCAACCCGCGCCAAACCGGGCGGGGGCACCGGAAGCAGGAGCGCCGGTTCAGCCACGCGCAACAAACCTGCCTCGCGAGAACAATGTTGTATTATCAACGCCGCCCGGGCATTATTCCAACCCGTTGGATAATATTGTGGCCGCCGCTTCACGCCTGGCGGCTCTCCCAACTGACGGCGAATCACCAGTTGCAGTGGAAGCGCGTCGGGCCAGGGATCTCCTTCAGACAGCACTGAATCAACAACAAGCGTATTCACACAGCCATGAGAGGATTCATTCCACTCCCTGTCCAAGCCGGAGTTATAGCAGACACGTGGAGGATGAACCGGCCGTATCCAGTAGCGCACGCCACCAAAATTCGCCACGGGAGAACAACCCAGCCCGGGGAGGTGCTAATGCGCAAGATGTTGTGGACGACGGCCGCGCACGACGGGGGCCCGAGTTGACAGCTCGACACGAAGCACGACATCATACTCCGGTTCACCCCACTGCCTCCGTGGAGCCAGGGGTAATGTTCAGTTCCCTAGGAGTACCATGTTTAACTCCCGCACTGCGTAATGTGCGATTGCCCAAGGATTTCAAGGGACCTCGTAAGGTACCAAATTACACCGCCGAGTTGCAGCCAGAGGCGTGGGTGGAGAGCTATGAGATGGCAATGGAGATGTTAGATGTGGATGAGGCGGTTTGTGCTAAATATTTCACCATGATGCTGGAAGGAATAGCTCGCACTTGGTTGAAGAGCTTGCCAACCAACTCTATCGACTCATGGGCCGAATTAAAGCGCTGGTTTATCCAGAACTTCAAGGATACGTGCAAGCAGCCGATGTCAATTGTGGATCTGGCCGCTTGTGTCCAAGAGGAAGGGGAGTCCACGACCCATTGGGTTAAACGAGTCTCGACGATTTTGCATTCGTCAGATCGTATTAATGCAGATACCGCGGTATTAACATTGGAGGGCAATTGCCGTTTTAAGCCGTTGAAACAGAAGTTGGGAAGGCTCAAACGTCATTGCAACGACATGTCAACACTCATGGCCGCTTTAGTTAGGTATGCTGATTCAGATAATACCAAGGATCCGGATTCAGAGGAGGACAAACCGGAGAAGGGAAAGAAGAACGGCGGTGCAAAAGGGCAGCACCACAACCAAGGGGGCCATGGGAATAACAGTAAGCATAAAGCGGATAATTCATATTTGGTGGCTAACACAAATATGCAGCATCGCAAAGGTAAACCGCCCCAGCGCGGCATGAATCTGGAGCGTTTGTTAAACCAGCCCTGCCCGAAGCATGGAACCAAGGAGGCCCCTGCCACACATCTTTGGAAAGATTGTCACATAATAAGGGAGTTCAAAAATTCTGATTTATACCGGTATGATCAGGATCCACCCGGCGGTTCAGGCACAGGTTTCCATGGGGGTGGCGGTTCAAGCTCTGGATTTCAGAACAACCAGGGCCATCAGAACAACCATGGTAATAACCAGCAGAATAACCAAGGGAATCAGCAACAGTCAGGTTACCAGAGTCACCCCAAGCAGTTGAACAGCGGACAGTATCATGTGTTCACTACCAGCTTGTGCAAGCGGGATCAGAAACTTCACAAGAGGGCAGTCAATACTGTTGAACCGACTGTACCACATTATCTACGATGGTCGGAGCAGCCTATTGTGTGGAGCAGGGAGGATCACCCGCCCCGGGTTGACAATTCGGGCCAACTAGCCTTGGTGGTAGCGCCTCAGGTGGGAGGTTATAAGTTTACCAAGGTTCTGATGGATGGAGGGAGCAGTATCAACATCCTGTACTACGAGACTTTCCGTCGCATGGGTTTGACGGATAAGAATCTTAAACTGTCAAACACTATCTTTCATGGTGTGGTACCAGGTAAGTCAGCCTACCCTGTGGGAAAGATTGCTTTGGAAGTTGTGTTTGGAGATGAGTTTGATTCCAGGTCTGAGACTTTGACCTTTGAAGTGGTGAAAATCCAGAGTCCATATCACGCGCTATTTGGACGGCTGGCTTACGCGAAATTCATGGCGAGGCCCTGTTATGTCTATCTACAGCTCAATATGCCAGGTCATAAGGGGACAATCATAGTACATGGGAGTCGAAAGATTGCCTGGGATTGCGAGGAAGGTGAAGTGGCCTATGCTGAATCGGTTTGTGCAACAGAGGAGCTGAAATTCTATAAAGACAATGTTGATCCGGCGGAGATGACCCCCCTGAAGAAGCCTACGACAGAGCATGACCCGGCCCTCACGTTCAAACCGGCTAATGAGACTAAACTCATTGACTTCGTCCCTGGTGATTCATCCAAGCAGTTTAGTATCAGTACAAATCTGGATCCGAAATAGGAAAGCGCGCTCATTGAGTTCATCCGTGAGAACCGGGACATCTTCGCATGGAAACCTTCTGACATGCCAGGTGTACCGAGGGAACTCGCTGAGCACACCCTAAATATTGATCCTAAGTTCAAGCCGGTCAAGCAGTACCTTCGCCACTTTAACGAAGAAAGACGCAAGGCCATCGGCGAAGAGGTAGCCCGGCTACTGGCGGCTGGGTTTATTGTCGAAGTGTTTCATCCCAAATGGTTGGCTAATCCGGTGCTTGTTCTTAAGAAAAATGGCACTTGGCGTATGTGTGTAGAGTACACTGATTTGAATAAAGCTTGCCCGGCAGATCCTTTCGCTCTCCCGCGTATTGATCAGATCATTGATGCAATGGCGGGTTGTGAGCGCCTGAGTTTCCTGGATGCTTATTCAGGTTATCATCAGATTAAGATGGCAGTTAAGGACCAGGAGAAGACAGCCTTCATCACTCCCTTTGGAGGCTTCTGCTATGTTTCTATGCCCTTTAGGCTCAAGAGTGCCCAAGCAACCTACCAGCGTTGTGTGCAAAATTGTCTTCACAAGCAGATCGGGCGTAATGTTCATGCCTATGTGGATGACATTGTGGTGAAATCCAGAAAGCAGGAAACCCTAATAAATAATCTCAAAGAGACGTTTGACAATTTTCGGGTTTACAAAATGATGCTCAACCCGGACAAATGTGTTTTTGGTGTTCCAGCAGGCAAACTCTTGGGTTTTCTTGTGTCTAACAGTGGTATTGAGGCAAATCCGAAAAAGATCAAAGCAATCACATCCTTGGCTAAACTGGCATGTATCAATGATGTTCAGCGTCTGGCGGGCCGGATTGCAGCCCTCAGCCGATTTATCAGCCGTTTGGGAGAGAAGGCGATTCCCCTGTATCAGATGTTAAAGAAAACAGATAAATTCGTCTGGAGTGACGCCGCTGATACAACATTCGAAGAGTTGAAGCGGCAGCTAGCTGAACCGCCAGTCCTCGCCGCTCCAATTGATAATGAACCTCTACTGTTGTACGTGGCTGCCAATGCCCGAGCGGTTAGTGTGGCGATTGTGGTTGATCGTAAGGAGTCTGGGAAAGAATATCCGGTTCAACGACCAGTTTATTATATCAGTGAAGTACTGATCGAATCAAAGCAAAGATATCCGCATTGTCAGAAGCTAGTGTATGGAGTTTTCATGGCAAGTAGGAAACTCAAGCAATATTTTCAAGGCCATCCTATTGCAGTGGTTAGTTCTGCTCCCTTGGGTGATATAATCCAGAATAGAGAGGCAACTGGCCGGGTTGCGAATTGGGCGATCGAGCTCGGTCCCCATAGTTTGAAGTATACACCCCGAACAGCCATCAAATCTCAGGCGCTTGTGGACTTCATCAATGATTGGACCGAGTTACAGGCACCAGAAGACAAATCGAATAATACATACTGGACCATTCACTTTGATGGATCCAGGCAGCTGGAAGGCTCGGGGGCTGGAGTTGTCCTCACTTCCCCTCGAGGAGATAAGATTTGTTATGTTCTCCGCTTAATGTTTCCTTGTACTAAAAATGTAGCGAAGCACGAGGCCTTGCTCCACGGTCTTCGTGTAGCTAAGGAAATGAACTTAAGCCGGGTTCGATGCTTTGGATATTCTGATCTGGTGGCTCAGCAAGTTTCTGGTACTTGGGATTCTAAAGACCCGCTCATGGCGGCTTATAGGCGCGAGGTGGATATTGTAGCAGGTCACTTTAAGGGTTATCAGGTGGAGCACATCGACCGGTGCAAGAATGAAGCAGCAGATGCTCTAAGCCGACTGGGATCTCAGCGTAAACTGGTACCACCTAATACCTTTCTAGATATCTTGCATAACCCGTCTGTCAAGTTGCCTACAGAGGAGGATTTAGCTGTTCCTAATCCGGAGGCCCAGTTGGTAGCCGCTTTACATGCCACTCCGGATTGGACGGTTCCATATTTGGCGTATCTGAACCGGGGCGAATTACCAGAAGACGAACTTTTCACCAGGCAGATAGTCCGGCGGTCCAAGTCTATGGTTGTTCACAATGGCGAGTTGCACCGTTCTAGTGTTTCAGGCGTATTCCAACGTTGTGTTTCTCCTGAAGAAGGACAAGAGATTCTACGGGAAATACATGAAGGGGATTGTGGTCACCATGCCAGCTCAAAGTCCTTGGTTGCTAAGGCTTTCCGACACGGGTTCTACTGGTTGACAGCTCATTCTGATGCGGAAGACTTGGTAAAGCGGTGTGACGCTTGTCAGAAATTTTCACGTCATGCTCATGTTCCTGCTCAGGAGTTACGCATGATCCCCATCACTTGGCTGTTTGCTACTTGGGGGCTTGATATGGTTGGACCCTTTAAGCGTTATAAGGACAAGAAGACCCACCTGTTGGTGGCGGTTGACAAGTTCACCAAATGGGTTGAAGCGGAGCCCGTCAGTAAATGTGATGCAACCACGATGGTTCAATTTCTCAAAAAGATTATTTTCCGTTTCGGTTTCCCACATAGCATCATCATAGATAATGGTACGAACCTTTCTAAAGGTGAGATGGAGGAGTTCTGCCAACGAGAGCACATCCAGCTTGATGTAGCGTCCGTGGCTCACCCCCAGTCCAATGGTCAAGCTAAGAGGGCGAATCAAGAAATCCTGAAGGGTATCAAGCCTCGGCTCATGGTCCCTTTGAAGCGGACGCCAGGTTGTTGGGTGGAGGAATTACCATCTGTGTTATGGAGCATAAATACCACCCCAAACCGATCTACGGGATATACACCCTTTTTCCTGGTTTATGGGGCTGAGGTTGTCCTCCCAAGTGATATTCGTCACGACTCGCCCCGGGTCGCGAATTATGTTGAAGCGGATAACGAGCAAGCACGCCAAGAGGCGCTGGACCTGTTAGATGAGAAGCGAGACATGGCTTTGGCTCGGTCGGCGGTTTATTAGCAAGACCTGCGGCGTTATCACAGCCGCCGAGTTAAGACAAGAACCTTTCAAGAAGGCGATCTAGTACTTCGGCTCATTCAAGACCAGACTGATATGCATAAGTTATCCCCACCTTGGGAAGGGCCTTTTGTGGTCAGCAAAAATCTGCACAACGGATCATACTACCTCATTGATGTTCGAGAAGACTCACGTAGCTCTAAGGAGGAGACCCGGCGGCCATGGAACATAGCTCTCCTACGACCTTATTACACTTGAAGCCACAGGCTTTTCATATGTACATATTTCAACAATGTATATATTATGATTAATATAATAAACCGGCATCCTTGCTATCAAGCAGGGCCTCCGCCGTTTTTTTCTTCAAATATCTGTTAACATGGGGGCTTCCTGTTCAAACATAGGTGTATTCACCAAAGAGAACATAGCGTTACTACCCTCCTAATGCAGCTATCACGCCACAACAAAGCTTGGGAGCTTCACACCCAAGGGGCCAAAGAGAGTCTTGTTGCTACGCACAACTCAAACATAGGCACCCATTGAGCACAGCTCACAAAGTTACTTGGGGGCTCTTTGCGTCAAATACCAAAGAGTTTGAAAGGACCCTTGTAGCTGGGTATCGACCCATGACTTGGAAGCCTGGTGTATTCACCAAAACCCCGGGTTAACCTGCCTTCATCAAGTAAGCCACTCCTATCCAGGTAATCCTAGCATGACCCGTCGAACGTTTGACAGTTACTCTCATTGAGACCTTGAACTTGTCAAAGTTAAAACGATGATTGGTTAGTTGGAGGGCCATCTTAAAAGGCTTTGCCAAAATGGTTTAACTCGGTGGCCTGGCAGCCCATGAAAAGCCTCGATTTGGGCCTGGTAGCCCTCGAAAAGCCTCGACTACAGTTTTTTGTTTGCTTTTTTGTGCCAAGTTTTTGTTTTTCGTGAGGTCTACGTTAAACCGGAGTTTCTTAACCCGGCATGGCTTATGGATCTTCTGTTAAACTATACAATTAAAGGTAATCCGGCATCCCTCAAAACCGGTCTGGCTTTGACACTTTGTCTCCAGCAATTGGCCGGTGTTCATCACAACCCGGTTTTATATCATATATGCCAACATGGCATGGTGGAAGTTGGGTTTTCACCTTTTCTTCAAATCATAATTGGTAAACCAACAACAATGTTTTATATCACAAGTATGATTTATTATTGCTGCAACCGTAGTTGCTTACCAAGTTGTGTTGGGTATTTTGACCCGTCTGGTGGTAAACCACCTGGACAGATTTTCCTTATGCAGGCACAGTGATTTCATAATATTGTAAAAATACATAAGCCAATACTGAAATTCTCATGATAAATCAACGCAAAGTGTATTCCGCTGCACGAGGGAAACAGATCAAAGTATTTCCACTAGCTTATTACAAGGCGCTTGAAGGCTCAAAATATGGTATTTC
This sequence comes from Triticum aestivum, assembly GCF_018294505.1. Lineage (NCBI taxonomy): Eukaryota > Viridiplantae > Streptophyta > Magnoliopsida > Poales > Poaceae > Triticum > Triticum aestivum. The sequence goes on from NC_057797.1 coordinate 123,773,759, forward strand.
CAGCAGAACAAGGTTTCTGGAGCATCACTCTAATTGCCGGATCAAGTCTCATTACCATGTTGATGCGAAGTTGATGGGTCATCTAGCGTCGGTTCAGCCTCTTCTTCCCCACCTAGCGGCTGGAAGTTTGTGGTGGTCCAGTCAATCCGGGTTAAGGCCTGAAAGATAGCTTCTTCACTGATAAGTTCTGACGGATCAATATTAGGGGCATAAGTGTGCTTACGGATTCCTGGAATAAGATTTTGCGCCTCCGGAATGACATGGTTAGCCCGTTTGTTGTTGGCATCATAATAAGACCGGTGAACCGTGAAGTTAGCATCTTCTGCCAGCTGACTCGCCAGAGGACGCATTTCCCTTGTCACTCTTTTAAGGGCCGCATCATCAAAATCTGCCCCATTTTCTTGTGTGCTTGGAAAGCCTTTGGCAAGGTCAACCGGATCCAAGTCAGCTATCCATGCTTTGGCTCGGGTAAGTGCCAACAAAGCGCCGGCCCTGGCAGCAGATCGCTTCACCTCTTCTAGCTGTGTTGGTACCATGGATAGCCTTGTCAGAGTATCCTTGATCAGTGTTGGGGCCGGATTGTCATAGGAGGCTGCACAGATAACCCGTTGAGCACCGGTGTAAAGTTGTTTCAGAAGAGTATATGCTGCTTTCAGCTTCATCCGTACATTTGAGCCTAGATGAGTAATGCGTCTCCCTGCAATGGTTTCAGAATTTCATATTTCAACCGGCACCTTACAACATGGGTATTTCAAATACTTTGCTAGGAGTACTTACCAAATACTGCGGAGGTCATGGCGTTCACTTGGCGCTTTAACCCAGAAAGCTCTTCTGCCACCGGTTTAAGTGCAGATTCGGCGTCTTCAGCCCGTTTCAGCAATGACCCCTTTTCAGTGTCCCAGTTGGGTCGTTCCGTCTTGAATTCTTCTTTCAGTCGTTCTATGGAAGTTAAAGCGGCTCGGAGTTCATCTTTGGCTTTGGAAGATTCTTCTTGCTGAGATTTGATAATTTCTTGAAGATCAGCAATATGCGTCCGTTGATGGTTTATGTCAGCCTGCCAAAATCAAGAGTAGCATTTCAATATTTTATCAAAAGTCCCAAGCATACAACTGGTTCTACACTTGGCACTTGGGGGCTAATGCAGATTAATTCTTTCTTACTGCTTATTCAAAGTCCCAAGGATTCATACAAGTTTCAATCCTGGCACTTGGGGGCTAATGCAGATTAATTCTTTCTTACTGCTTATTCAAAGTCCCAAGGATTCATACAAGTTTCAATCCTGGCACTTGGGGGCTAATGTGTGTTTGTTCAAAACAACTTAAAAGACAACAATGTGCAGCTTGGAAATTCAAAGTCCCGGTTTGTTTTTACAAATTAAACCGACCCTTGGGGGCTACAGGATACAAGGCAGTGAAAATACAAAGATAAGGAGGAAAATGTTTACCTCATAACGTTCCTTCATCAGATTTACCAAGTCAGCCTCATTATCTCGACTTGTATAAAGCCGGTTCAAGAAACCGGAATGAAGATCCTGGGCAGAAAGATTAGCATATTTTGACATATCGGTTTCCATCTTCCTCTTGCCCATTGAAATAAACTCATCCTTAGCGGTATGTTTTGCCAAGACAACTGGATCACTCGGAGCGATATAAGCAATGACAGTAACAATAACGTCATCGTCTTTGGCTCGGCTTGGCGGATTACCACTTGACTTTAGTGGATCAGCAGCCGGACTTGCAGGCATAGCATGTGGACTTGAGGTATCCTCATGTATGGCCGGATCTGCTTCTGGCGGATTAGCATTGATAGTTGGCTCTGGCAGTGTAAAATCATCCATGAGATTATCGAGATTTTTATCAAGATCCTCAGGAGCTTTCTCCGGCTCAACTTCACAGGTAGGGGCGCTGGTCTTGGCCTTCTTACTCAAACGAGCTTGAGCACTAATATTAAAACAAAGATTAGCATGGTTAACTGTGTTATGAAAGAGAAGGGAAGACTACACACTTACCCAGGGACGATTTTCAGTGGAGGTAGCTGAGTGGTTGATGAACCGCCAGACGAATTAGAAGATGCCTGATAATTTGAATCATATGAATTGAGAGGGCATCGGAAGAAACCTTTCAAAAGATAATGTTTTTCAGAAGAACAAGCAACCTTTGGACGACGTTTCCGGTTTGGGGTATGAGGTAAACCGGAAGAAGTGACATGTTGACCACTATGCCGGGTTGTGCAACGCCCTTCGGTTTGCTATGTCTTCAAAGAAAGTTTTTGATCCAAATGAGCAACAGGGTGAGAGCATTTCACTTTTCGAACTGCACGGCAAAATCGTTGAACCGGCACAAGTTCCGAGTCAGAAGAAAAACAAATTACCTCAACATGATCTGCATGGCTGGCCTCCGCATCATCCTGGAAATAATCATTGTTAGTAAAATATATGGATAGAAGTCAAGGGAGTTAAACTTTACCTCTTCAGCCGAGTCATCGACATCTTCTGGTGGTTCTGAAGACTCAACAGTTTTCTTTTTGGCAGCTTTCTTGATGACCTTGGTCTTACTACGAGGAGCCTTAGCTACTTTGTCTTGAGTTTTCTTTTTCCAAAAAGAGCTACTGGCCTATGGGATTGCACAAAGGTATTATTATAGCAGTGTCAAAGCGGAGAAGGATATGGAAAAGTACAAGGTTAAAATATTTACCCCTGGCAGTTTGTTGGAAGCTTAAAAAGGACGCAGACCAATTTGAGTACATACGACAAGCGGTTCGTCGAGTATTTTCTTTACACTTTCACTGACTTCATCGTCCGTTAGTTCTATTGAATTAAACCGTTGATGATCATTGGTGTTGCTAGTGTATTCGAACATCAATCCGGGCCGGCGGCTTAAAGGAAGAATGCACCATGAAATCCAGCAACAGACGAGATCAACACCAGTTAAACCATTGGCAAGAAGAGCCCGAAGTTTGGCGAGTTGAGGTGCATAGGCTTGTCGATCTTTGGCAGGCAATCTCTGAGGTAAAGGGTGATTATTGCTGAGCCGGTGCGGACGGTAGCCCGGCAAGGGATTCTCTTTAGCAGGGGCGGTATTCTGACAATAGAACCAAGTTTGGTTGCAGTCTTTTGGCTGGCTATGAAGTTTGGCGTGAGGAAAATCAACTTCTTTCCTCTTTTGGATTGACACACTGCCAAGTTCAGTATTAGGTCCATCAGAAAATTCCGTCCGGCGGTTTAAGTGAAAGAGATCTAGAAAGAGGTCAACAGTTGGTTCTTCTTGCAGATAAACCTCGCAGAATACTTGGAAATTGCATATGTTGGACACAGAATTTGGTCCAATATCTTGAGGATGAAGTTGGAGCCTGGCAAGAACATCCCAGAATTTTTTTGATTCGGAAGGACTGAAACCTCGAGCTAAATGTTGCAAGAATACAATCACTTCTCCATCTTGAGGTTCAGGGGGGCACTCAGGGCCAGGAACTCGCCAACGGAGGACATTTTTTGAAGCCAAAGCACCGGTGGTGATATATTCATTGATTTGCGTTTCTGTGATCTGAGACGGAACCCAGTTGCAAGAAGCAAATTGTTTCGTCATCTTACAAAGTCCGTAAAAGGAAAATGGACAGTTTACGATTGGCGGTTCGTATGTGTTTGTCAAAATGTTAAACCGGCAATTCAAGGTATACATATGAAGTGAACCGGGCATGGCTGTTCAAAGTCTAGATGGCGGTTTAAGAGAGGGCTAATGACATACGACGGATTATCAACACTAAAGGATAAACCGCCTTTTGGAGGCAGAACCCCAAGCTGGAAATTTGTTAAGTGTGGAACAAACAGGTTTCACAAGTTGTAATTATTACTTTGGATCAAACGATCGCTCTGGAAGGAAAAATTTCTAGACCTAAAATAGTGCAGAGAAGTTCATACACTCAAAGAGGGCTTCCAAACAATGGAAATGAGATCTATTTTTATGCAAGATAAGCGCAAACAATTGCTGTAGCAGTTCTACTTGTTTTTACAATCTAAACAGGGTATTGGAGGTGAAAACTAACAAGGGTTTGCATCGGGCGGCGATGACCACCGACGAACTCAACAAAAAGTTCCAATGCAGAGCTGAGAAGGGGAAGGAGAAGAACTCATGGATGTGGACGAGCTGCGGAGGTTCGCCGTCGATTTCTGGTCAGAGTCAGGTCGATGCAACGGCCTGAGTCGGTGCTGACTGGAAGATCAACGACGGCAGCGGCAGCGATACTTGAGGTCTTCGGGTCGTGAGGAGGAAGACGATGCGGATTGGAAAGGGAGAAAATGGAAGGCGCCCCGGTTTTATTTATAAGGAAGTGGGATAAAACAGCAGGCGCGAAAATCGAGGAATCGGAGGCGGCAAAAGAGGATGCAGTCGTCGCCTCGATCTTCGGGAATTAATTAAAGAGAAGGGAATCTTTATAAAACTTTTTAATACAGTAATGACGTCACAATGATTTACTACAGTAACAGAAGATGACGTAATGGCGATTCATCAAAGTTCACAGGGAGAAGACAATATGGCGGTTTACGAGAATTGCCGGAAGTTCAAGGATTGAAGACTGACATGAACAGGTTCAAATCAATCTGGGGCCTAATGTTGAAGATATAACCACTGAGGGTAAACCGCCCAGGAGGGGCCGGTTCACCTTCAGTTATACTAAATCCCAAGGAAACCCGGAAGATGGCACTTTACGGATGAAGCTTAGAGGCCCAGAGCCCACAGGCGGTTTAGGGCCCATGATAGTAAACCACCATGATTGTATAAACTTGCATTGTAAGATAAGAAAGAAGAGACCGAGGCAGACACTTGTATGAGCCAACCTCGGGACTCTGTAGACCGCCCGGGATCCTCCTGAATATATAAAGGGGTGACCCGGCGGCGGTTCAGGGACAGAAAAAACAACAACTCGAAGCCAGACAAAGCGGATTCGCTCCCTGGTCTTCGAAACCCCAGCAATACCAATCACAACTAGATGTAGGCTTTTACCTTCATCGAAGGGGCCGAACTAGTATAAACTCTCGTGTCCCTTTGTCTGGTTTAACCCCTTCAAGCTAACCCGTAGTGATGGCTCCACGACTAAGTCCTTCCATGAGGACATCTGCCGTGACAATTCCACGACAAGTATGGTGGAGGCCCAGATGACTCTCTTCGTCACAGCTCCGTTCAATTAATTGAAGAAGATATTGTTTCAATGTCAACCCTTCTGGTGAACGGAAAATACGAAGACTGCAGTAAAGTCGGGTTAAACCCCTTCTGCAAGCTTACCCGGTGCCAGAGGTAAAGAAACTCCGATCTTTCTCCTTTGTATTTTTCCCAGCCGTATTGTTTTTTAATACTTGCCTGACCTTTCATCTTGTTTTTACCTGTTTACAGGCCCAATCTGATTTCTGGAAAGTCAAATATGACCATGAAGCTGCCAAGAAAGCGAGAGTCGCTGCCATAAACGCCAAGAAAACGACTCGGAGGTCTAAAAAGAAGAAGAAGAGCACCGCTGAAGACTTGATGAAGCTTGACGATACTTCTGAGTCGGAGGTAGCCCTTGACTCCCTTGGCCAACTTTTTAATAATCTTATTAACACTGATCATTACCAGGACGACACTGGGGCCAGTCAGACCGTGGAAGAAGCGGTAACTATTTCCTCCGACTCAGCCCATTTGCCAAGACAGAAACTTCGAGTCGTAACCTGGAAAGTAAGGTCTTCACACCCTTTGGCTTATCTGGACCCTCACTTTCTTTTGAAAAAGCAGCAACATGAGAGCCGCCGTCAAGCCCGGAACGAAGACGAACCGCCTGTTGTTCTTCAACAAACTCCTCAAAAGAGCCAGAATGAGGTTTACTTCTTTGTCTTTGACTCTGTTCAATGGATCCTTTCCCTTTCATTACTTAACTTTATTTTATCTTTTCAGGAGGTGTCTCGCTCTTCTGGCGACTCGTCTCAGACCCAATTTCTGGCCTTCAAGACTGCCCCTAGGTAAGAAAAATCCTCTTTCCTCCGTGTTTTTCAAACTGTATCTTTATACCGACAGTCCTATAATATTTCTCTTAGTGGTCAAGCTAAGTCCAAGAAGCCAAAAGCAACCAAGCCGGTGGAAGATCCGCCAGTCCTTGCACCTGAACCGGCAAGGCCACCTTCTCCTCCATCAATTGAAACTCCAGAAGACCCGCCTGTCAATGCAGAAGCAAATCCTCCCAAGCCGTCGGTTGACGATACCACCGTTAACCCTTCCGCAACTGGACCATCAAGCTCAGCCAACCCGCCATCACCGTCTGTGCAAGACATTTTGATCACCGGGAGCCACTTTGCTGAACCGGGGAATCCCACCGTGTTGTCTCGTCACACGGTGAAACGAGAGGCGTTGGAGAAACAGAAAGTGTGTTTTGATGTTTCACATTATGACCATCTGAATGCCAATGACATTTTATCCGGTTATCTCAGCCATGTGCACTCCAGCCACGACTCAGAGATCAAAATGGTCAAGCAGTTGCAGCTGAAATACGAGGTATGTTCTTCTGGCTTACTTATATTCCGCCAGTCCCCAAGTCTTCAGATTATGAAGGAACCGGAATGATCTGTAGACTTTATGATATAGGCTAAGACTTTTACCTTTGAAACTTTTATTGAGTTTAATAAAATAGAACAAAGCTTCACTTGTAGTCCCCAAGGGCCGGTTCATTTGATCATAAATGAGCCGGTACTTTAAAGTTTCATAATTGTCTTGTACCATATCCAAAGAACATTGTAATCCGGCTTAACCTTGAGAAACTTGCTGAATAGCATACATTAGCCCTCAAGTGCCAAGTGTTGTTACTTTGTAAAGTACTTGGGACTTAAAGTATGTTTTTAGAGTCATAAGAAATTGTTTTGGCATACATTAGCCCCCAAGTGTCAACTGGTTTTGTAGTGTAAAGTACTTGAGACTTGAATCTTGACCTTTCAACCTTAATTGAAATCTTGACTCATCTGGGTATGTTTTGCAGAATGCCTTATCTGAACTGAGCTCGCAATTGACTGATGCGAAGACCCGGCTGGCGGATCAGGAGGCAGAAATCAAGTCTGCTGACTCCAAACTGCAAGTAAGTCTCTCTAAGACGGAAAAATTAAAAACCAGCTTTACTGCCAAGAAGAAAACCTGGGCTGAAGAAAAAACGCTTCTAACACAACGTGCCGAGAAGGCTGAAGCCGCCCTTGAGGAGGTTACAACGGAGCTGACCAGTTTAAAGAACCGGGTGTCACAGATGGTGTTCGCCATCTTTGGTAAGCCATTTGTACTGACCTTTTTACCTTCTTTTGACCCGGACTGCAAGCCACTAGCTGACCCTTCATGTTCAAAATATATGCAGGCCCTCGAAGCAAGAATCTGAGTCAAGACCACGTGACTAAGCTGAAGGCGATCTATACCTTAGTAGAGCAGTTGTACATTGGCGCACAACGAGCACTCGCTGCTATCTCTCCTGCCAATCAAGGACCCAACCGGCTCAGCGATGTTTTAAAGAAGCTGTCAATCTTGCCTGCCAGGTTCCAAGAAGTGAAGTGCTCCTGTGCCAGAGCCAGAGCTTTGACTGCCCTGAGCCGCTCCAAGGCTTGGGTGCTAGACCTAGACCCGGCGGACGTAGCCAGAGGGTATCCTACCGTGAAGGAAGATGGATCTCCCTTTGAACAAGAAGACTTCATGGCTTGCGTGCATGGAGTTCAACCTCAGGCGACTATTCTTGGAGATGAAACCAATATCGACAAGTATCAGCCGGGTTTTGATGTGGAAAATAAGAAGATGGCAACTCCCTCGTACAAGGTGACAGATTTAATCCTCCCTGTTCGTGAACATACATTTGCTCCAGAAGTTGATCCGACCGGCCTGATTGACGAAGAAGCAGAATTTGTCGCCGTGAACGTTTTTGATTGGTCAAAACCCAGCTTCCAATCAGCAGGGGGCGGTGAACCGGCGAGGGAGGAGTGATAACCATCTTCATCGGCTTATGAAATCATTGTAATAGATTAACTATGAAAATACTGCATGCTTTGCCTATGCCATCGCGCATAAAACTCTGTGTGTGATTCTGTGTTTCCTGATGTCAATATATGCATCATATTTATGGTTGTCCCTGCAATATTTCAGCTCTGTTCCTGTGGATACAAGAGAGAAAAAACTGGCTTGGCGGCTTAATACCGAACGGGTTAGAACACCCGGCTTATAGCCAATATTTTTACCATAGTAGAAAACAGAAACAGACATAAAAAGAGAACAAAGCTGAAACAACCCTTTGATTAATACAGGAGGCAATTGCTCATAAACAATAGCCATACTTGTACCTTTGATCTCCAAACCACCGGTTTAAATAACCCGGGTGATGAAGTTGATAATCCAATCTTTTTGAGAAGGTAATGCTTCTGAATACTTAATGATCATCATACCTTGGTGGCTTGTTGTTAAATAGTCCAGCCGGCAAAAAAGACCATGATGATTATTTGTGAAATTGAGACAACAAAAAACTAGAAGGCAAATAACAGGTGGTAAATAAAATTTACCTTGTAATTAAAGGTTGGGGGTTTCTGATTTGAATACGATCAGTAACCCGGGCCAAAGGGGTTGAGCTAAGGTTCGAATACGACCATATAGCCCCAGTGGCTTTGGCGTTGCGCCGATCAAGAGGGTACCGATAGCTATGTTCTCTTTGGTTCGAATACGACCTATGTTTGAACAGGAAGCCCCCAAATGACCTTGAGAGGTTTTTAACGACCCTGATTCGAGTACGATCCAAGTCGGACCCAAAAGGGGTTAAGCTGTGATTCGGATACGATCAAGAAGCCCCCTAGTGAGTTTGGCTTTGAGCCGATCAAAAGGGTTACGACAACTATGTTCTCTTTGGTTCGAATACGACCTATGTTTGAATAGGAAGCCCCCAAGTGACCATGATAGTTGCAGCTAGATTCGAATACGATCATAAGCCGAACCAAAAAGGTTAGACTTGATGCAAATATGATCAGCTCCTTAATAGTCATTTGAAAATAAGAAAAAAAAACAATAAAGATGTGTAATCTTTAAAAGAAAAGAGACCGATGGTCCTGCTTTATTACTTATCATAGTATATACAACGTTAATGTATGTACATGACGAGAGCCGGTGGCTCAGGTGTAGTATGGCCGAAGTTGAGCAATGTTCCACGGCCGGCGGGTCTCCTCTTCTGACTTACATGAGTCTTTGTTCTCTCGAACGTCAATGAGGTAATATGACCCGTTGTTTAAGTTCTTGCTGACCACAAAAGGTCCTTCCCAAGGCGGGCATAACTTGTGTGCATCTAACAAATCCTGGATGAGCTGGAGCACCAGGTCGCCTTCTTGAAAAGTCCTGGACTTAACCCGACGGCTGTGATAACGGCGCAGGTCCTGTTGATAAATTGCTGATCGAGCCGCTGCTAAGTCTCTTTCCTCATCTAACAAGTCAAGTGCATCCTGTCTAGCTTGTTCATTATTAGCTTCAACATAAGCCGCCACACGGGGCAAATCATGATAGAATTTTCAAGTGATCGGAATCATCCGTAGCTCTTGAGCCGGCACATGTGCTCGTCGTGCGAATTTTTGACATCCGTCACATCTACTAACCAGATCCTCTGCATCAGCATGAGCCGTCAACCAGTAAAAACCGTGACGAAAAGCCTTGGCCACCAAAGACTTTGACCCGGCGTGATGGCCACAATCGCCTTCATGGATCTCACGAAGTATTTCTTGGCCTTCTTCAGGGGAAACACACCGCTGAAATGCTCCAGAGACGCTGTGATGGTATAGTTCTCCATCAGAAATCGTCATTGACTTAGACCGCCGGGTTATCTGTCGAGCCAGGGTCTCATCCGCTGGCAGCTCGCCCCGGGTCATATAAGCCAAGAACGACACTGTCGAATTTGGGATGACGTGAAGAGCCGCCACCAACTGTGCCTCCGGGTCAGGAACAACTAGATCTTCTTCTGTGGGTAACTTAACAGATGGGTTATGCAAAAAATCCAAAAAGGTGTTAGGTGGCACTGGCTTTCGCTAAGATCCCAACCGGCTTAGAACATCAGCTGCTTCGTTCTTCCTATGGTCAATGTGCTCCACCTGATAACCTTTAAAATGCCCTACAACAGCATCAACTTCACAGCGATAAGCCGCCATGAGAGGGTCTTTGGAATCCCACTTTCCTGACACCTGTTGAGCCACTAAATCTGAGTCGCCAAGACACCGGACCCGGCTCAGGCTCATCTCTTTGGCCACTCGAAGACCATGGAGCAAGGCTTCATATTCTGCTGCATTGTTAGTGCAAGAAAACATCAGCCGCAACACATAACAAAATTTGTCACCTCGAGGGGAGGTTAAAACAACTCCAGCCCCGAGCCTTCCAACTGTCCGGACCCATCAAATTGGATAGTCCAATATGTGTTGTCTGGTTTCTCCTCCGGCATTTGCATCTCTGTCCAGTCATTAATAAAGTCAACCAGCACGTACGTGGCACATACTTCAACCCATGAGATCCAAGTTCAATGGCCCACTTGGCGACTCGTCCAGTGGCCTCTCTATTTTGGATGATGTCCCCCAAAGGCGCAGAGCTAACCAAAGTGATTGGGTGACCCTGAAAGTAATGCTTGAGCTTCCGGCTTTTGCCAATGTGGATATCTTTGTTTAGATTCGATCAGTACCTCACTGACATAATAAACCGGCCGTTGAACCGGATGTTCCTTGCCAACCTCTTTGCGCTCCACCACAATTGCCACACTAACAACCCGTGAGTTAGCGGCTACGTATAACAATAACGGCTCTTTCTCAATTGGAGCAGCAAGAATCGGTGGCTCAGCAAGCTGTTTCTTCAGATCCTCAAAAGCAGAGTTCGCAGCATCACTCCAAACAAAATCATCTGTTTTCTTCATCATCTGATACAAAGGCATGGCCTTCTCCCCTAACCGGCTTATGAACCGGCTTAAAGCAGCCACACGACCCGCCAACCGTTGAACGTCATTGATGCATGTTGGTTTGGCCAGAGATGTGATTGCCTTAATCTTCTCTGGGTTAGCTTCAATACCTCGGTTGGACCCCAAAAAACCCAAGAGCTTGCTGGCTGGGACTCCAAAAACACACTTAGCCGGGTTAAGCATCATTTTGTAGACCCGGAGGTTATCGAAGGTCTCTTTCAGATCTGTGACCAAGGTTTCCTCTTTCCTGGACTTTACCACTATATCATCCACATAAGCATGAACATTACGCCCAATCTGATTGTGAAGACAATTCTGCACACACCGTTGATAAGTCGCCTGGGCACTCTTAAGCCCAAAAGGCATAGACACATAGCAGAAAGCTCCAAACGGAGTGATAAAAGTTGTCTTCTCCTGATCTTTGACTGCCATCTTGATCTGATGATAACCTAAATAAGCATCCAAAAAACTCAAACGTGCGCAACCCGCCGTAGCATCGATGATCTAATCAATACGGGGGAGAGAAAAGGGTCAGCCGGACAAGCCTTGTTTACATCAGTGTAATCCACACACATATGCCAGGTGCCATTCTTTTTTAGTACAAGCACCGGGTTGGCTAACCACTTTGGGTGAAAGACTTCCACAATGAACCCGGCCGCCAAGAGCCGGGCCACCTCTTCTCCAATGGCCTTGCGCCTTTCCTCGTTGAACCGTCGGAGAAACTGTCTAACCGGTTTAAACTTTGGATCAATATTGAGAGTGTGCTCAGCGAGTTCCCTCGGGACACCCGACATGTCGGAAGGTTTCCATGTAAAGATATCCCGGTTCTCACGGATGAACTCGATGAGCACGCTTTCCTATTTTGGATCTAAGTTTGCACTGATGATGAACTGCTTGGATGAGTCGCCAGGCACAAAGTCAACCATCTTGGTGTCATCAGCTGATTTGAACTTCAACACCGGCTCATGCTTCGTTGTTGGTTTCTTTAAAGACGTCATGTCTGCCGGGTCAACATGATCCTTATAAAACTTTAACTCCTCGGTTGCATAAACAGACTCAGCATATGCAACATCGCCTTCTTCACACTCCAGGGCTATTTTCCGGCTTCCATGTACTATAATGGTGCCCTTATAACCCAACATCTTGAGCTGCAAATACACATAACACGGCCGAGCCATGAACTTGGCATAAGCCGGCCGTCCAAACAGAGCATGATATGGGCTTTTGATCTTAACCACCTCAAAGGTTAATTTTTCTGCTCTGGAGTCATACTCATCTCCAAAGGCTACTTCCAGTTCAATCTTACTAACTGGGTATGTCGACTTGCCAGGTACCACACCATGAAAAACAGAGTTGGATTGCTTAAGACTTTTATCAGTCAACCCCATCCGACGAAACGTTTAATAGTAGATGATGTTGATGCTGCTGCCTCCATCCATGAGCACCTTAGTGAATTTATATCCACCAACCTGAGGCTCTACTACCAAGGCCAAGTGACCCGGATTATCGACCCAGGGTGGATTGAAAGTGCGTTATATCGACTAGAGGGGGTGAATAGGCGATTTTTATGAAATTCTTCACTGAGGAATTTGCCGGTGAGGAAATTCCTTAGCGAAGAACTACTAGCAGCGGAATGAGTACTCAAAAGTAAATATAACAGAATACAAGCATGGTCATCATGATGAAATGAAGACAGGCATAGAGTACAGGTAGCGTAAGCACAGGATGAAGACAAATAGACTAAAGAAATTGAACTGAGGAAATTGAGAAAGTCTTCAGTCAAAGTCTTCAAACACAGATATGAACAAGCACACAACACAGTTATGAGGAAATGAAAGAGTTGAGGAAATAGAACCAGTAAGCTTGGTGAATACAAGGATTTGGTAGACCAGTTCCAACTATTGTCTCAGTTGTACGTCTGGTTGGAGCGACTGAGTATTTAAACTCGAGGACACACAGTCCCGGACACCCAGTCCTGAACACGCAGCTCAGGACACACAGTCCTCACCGTATTCTCCTTGAACTAAGGTCAAACAGACCTCATCCAATCACTCATGGTAAGTCTTCAGGTGACTTCCGAACCTTCACAAACTTGGTCACTCGGCGATCCACAATTCCTCTTGGATGCTCTACACCATGACGCCTAACCGTCTGGAAGAAGCACAGTCCTTCAAAGGTAATAAGCTAGTGGTTCTCAATCACTTCCTCTTGGATGCTCTAGACCACGCAGGATCAATCTCTTAAGTGATTCTCAATCACTTGGGGTTTGTAGGTGTTTGGGTTTTGGGTTTTTCCTCACTTGATGATTTTCGCTCAAAGTCCTCACAGGATGGGTTGCTCTCAAATGACAAGTGTCAGTTTCTCTCGGAGCATCCAACCAGCTAGTGGTTGTAGGGGGCGGCTATTTATAGCCTAGGGAGCAGCCCGACATGATAAGACATAAATGCCCTTCAATGATATGACCGTTAGGTGGATAGATATTTTGGGACAGCTGGCGCATAGCACATCAACGGTCGGAATTTTGAGTAGCAAAATCCTTAGGGTTATCATGTTCCTCATTGTGTAGACAATCCGCACTGGCGAATTTCTAACTCCTCAGTCAGAACAAATTCCTCAGAGACCAGAAGAACTTCGTCTCTGTCACTAAAGAATATGACTGGACTGTATGAGATTTCCAATGGCTTCACCCGAAGGGATTGATAGGTGTAGGATTTTGAGTTGAGCATCACATGGAAATTTTTCCTTAGTATTTCCTCGACCCCCCTTAACAGTACGGTGTTCCTACGACTCAAGAAAGAGAAAATGAAACAACAAAAACAAAAGTCGTCACGCTTCATGTTCCTTGAATGAATGCCAAGTCTTCAAGATCACACCAATTTCTTCACTTTCAAAGTCTTCAGAAAGTCTTCAGAGATTCAAAGTCTTCAGTCGAAGAAACTTCATTTTTAGGGGTCGACTTTCTCCGTAAATATCAAACTCCTCATAGACTTATAGACTTGTGTACACTCACAAACTCATTTGTCCCTTAACCTATAAGTCTTCAATACACCAAAATCACTAAGGGGCACTAGATGCACTTACAATCTCCCCCCTTTTGGTGATTGATGACAATATAGGTTAAGTTTTCAACGGGGATAAACGTATGAAGTGTAAATACTAATATTGAGGAATTTGATTGCAAGATATAGAAGAACTCCCCCTAAAGATGTGCATAGTGAGGAATTTGCTTTTGAAGCAATGCACACTTGAAGAGTTGAATCATGGAGATCTCCCCCTATATCTTGTAATTCATACACGCATTTGACATATAACAGTGAATAATTTGAAATGCATAATGAAATATGGTGACTGATGTAATTCAGCATGCGTGCAATAATATTAACGAGGAATAAGCATGCAGAAAAACGTCTCAAGAGTATCAGAGCACCATCGGGTTTAAGTTTACAACTCGATCCAATAAAGTCTCAGAAGAACGAGAGTTGTAACTTGAAAAAAATGCCCATATAGAAAGACCTGCTTGAAGACTAACTCAAAATTCTCCCCCTTTGTCATCAAATGACCAAAAGGATCGAATATGAGGACTAACACCCCTGAAGAATATCAAGTTGATGAAGGAGCATCAGCGTTGTTGCGGACGTTTGTCGTAGTAGGGCCTGCCGCAGTGTCGTCCAAGTCTTCATTTTCATCAGTGTCGCGCGATGAAGAATATGAGCTGGCCACCAAGGAAGGAACCTTGACCTTCTTGAATTTCTTTGGTGGAGGTGCAGACCAGTCAAACTCTTCCTTGAGACCCATTTTCTTCAGATCGTCTTCACCATACAGATGTGACAGAATGGCCCAGGTGCGAGCGAAGACTTCATGGAGGTAGTAATGGTTTTTCTTCACTGCATTGTGTGTAGCAGTCATGTTGTGAAGAAATGAACCAAACTGATGCTTAACCCATTTATGATTTCGATCCACCTTTTGGTGAAGACTAAGCAGAAGCTCACGATCAGTCATCACACGAGGAGCAGTGGCTTGAGGAGTAGACTTGGGTGCATTGGCAGAATCATGTGTGGCAGAGTCATCATTGGTGGAATAAGAGGCAGCTTTGCAAAACTGTCCATTCAATGGACGAATGCCTTCATCTATAACAGCTGGTGCCTTGCCCTTTTTATCAACTAAGGAATAGGTCTGCTTGAGGACTTCAATGGGGGGCAACTAGCTGAGGTGATTCTGAAAATCAGCTTTGTAGTTGAGTGAAGATCTTGTCCCGAGGAATCTCATAATCCAAGGTGCATAAGGCTTCAGCTCAAACGGAGACAGTGCAACATTTGCCAGAGTCCTCATGAAGAAATCGTGATAATCGACAGGAATGCCATGAACGATGTTGAATACCAGATTTTTCATGATGCCAACAATTTCCTCATCAGATGAGTCGTGGCCTTTGATAGGACTCATTGTCCTCGTAAGAATACGATAGACAGTTCTGGGCACATAAAGCAATTCCTTCACGAGGAATTTGGTTCTTGGTGCCTGACTTGGCTTCAAAGGTTTCATCAGCACATGCATGTAGTGATTTGTAAGCTCAGGTTCACTGTAGATGCAATGAGCTTCTTCAAGGGGGGGGACTGAGTGGTAAGGCATGAAGCAATTCAGAGGCTGGTGCAGTGTAGTGAGTGTTTTCAGACATCCAGTCCAGCACCCATGAATTCACATCTTCAGAATCTCCTGTGATGTGCAACGTTGCATAGAATTGAAGAATCGGTTCTTCATTCCAATCACAGATGTCAGAGAAAAAGTTTAACAGTCCAGCGTCATGAAGAACACTGAGGACTGGTGCGAAGCACGACAGAGATTCCATATCCACGTGAGGAATGTGCTCATGGTAGAAGATTTTCTCTTTGTTGAACAACACCGAGGAATAGAAATTGGCTTGACTAGCAGTCTAGAAACGCCTCTTCCTAATGCGAGCAGAGTTATATGGGTTGTAGTCTTCAAAGAATACGTGCTCGCCAAAGAAATCATCAGCCTTGAACTTTTGCTTGCGTGAGAATGGATCCTTTGGCTTTGGCAGAGTTGTGTCAGTGAGTTGCATCACGACCTCAGAAATCGCAATCTCAGGTTCTTCAGGCTGAGGAATTTCTGGTTCCCCTTAAGTGGCAGTCTGCGTCTTCAGATGTTCAACAGCAGTAGTTTTTCAGCACTAGTGGCTGGAATTTCCTCATGTACAGATGAAGTGGGGTGAGTTTCTTCAGAGCCCATTTGAACAGTTTGTGCAGGTGACTGAGGTATTTGCTGCAACAGTGTGAACATTGGAGAGTTTGGATGCTGACTTTCCCAGAATTCATCACTTATTACGGGTGTGGAGCAGCCAACGTCCACATCTTCATCTTCCATTTCTTCACTGCCAGCCTCTTCAGCTATGAACTGAGGCATGGGCGAGGAGATGATAGGTGTTGAAGGGATCGTATCCACTTCAATTTCTTCATCAATCTGCTCTGACAAAGCAACAGAATGATTTTCTTCATCAGATCCGCTAGGGATCTCATATTCTTCACCAAAAGGAACAAGGTCCTTTGATGGCATGGTTGAGATCGGAATAGCATCAATGGGATTAGCAAATGAACTTCTCAAAGGCTTCATCTTCTTTGGAGCTGAAGTAGCTGATGCTTTCCTTTTCTTCACTGCTGCATGCTCTCAGCCTTGGTCTTCTTCACATCTGGTGCAGATGGCAGGATCGGAGTTGGTGTTGGCGCAGGAGGAGCAGAGGAATTTGGTTGGTTTTCTTCAGGCACAACTGATGCAGTTGCCCTGATTTCTTCAGTTTCTTCAGGCGCACCACTAGTGGATGCCCTGGCAATTTCTTCAGCGGCTGGAATGCAGTCATCAGCCCTGGAACTCATGTTTTCTTCAGCAGCCTGATTGTCATCAGCGGTGCTGGCATTTTCTTCAGTTGGCTGAGCAGATGCTTCAGCCTGAGGAATTTCCTGTTGCGTTGGGGCTGCAACATTGGAGGTGAACTGTTCTATTATCTTTACAAATCTGACTTTGGCTCCCAGCCAGTCAGCATAATAGCGATCAAATTCATCACTCTGTTTCTTGATTTCTGATTGGAGAGCAACAAGTTCTTCAGGTGAAAGTTTCAGAACGTTTTGCTTCAGAAAGCGCTCTTTCTTGTACTGCGCTTTCTTCTCCCTCCTCCCCTATTCAAATTTCCATTTCTCTTCTTGTATGAAGTGAGTCAGCATGTGACTTTGGCCAGGAGTCAGCTTGAAGTCAGGCATGGGAGTGTTGGGGTCCTTGTGCCAAACGTCAATGTATTCGAGGATCAACTTGGGATCCAAAAGAAGTGGCACATTTGTTCCCTTGGCTCTAGCGGCCCTGACTTGCCAATCTCTGATGATTTCTGCAAGTTCATCATCATCAGCTTCGTCTTCTTCATATGGCACTTGGAAAGTGACTTGCCTCTTCCGAGGACTTGGGCGAGGACCTCGTCCAGCAGTGGCCATTGCCTTCAGGAGAGAGGGTCCCGTTGAGGAATTTGGTGCAGCTGAGGAACTAGCTGAGACACCTGAGGCAATGGAGATGCCTGCAGTCCTTTGGCACGAGGCAAGATACACAGGTGCAGAGGACTTTGTCGGAACAACTGAGGACTTTGGAGGAGCTGAGGGTTTTGAAGGAGCAGGAGCAGCATGAGGAATTTGCCGTGAGGGCTTTGAGGATTCTGGCTGTGAGGGCATTGTTGGTGAAGCACTTGGCTTGCGCGCAGGCTTCTTTGACATAGCCTTCTTCAGCTTGATAGCAGAGGCCTCAGCAGAGGCAGCAGCAGCAGCAACAGAGTATTCATTGAATTTCCTCACTGCTTCTCTGGCTTGCTTAGCCAACTTGGCTTGGCGCTTGGCCCATTCATCAGGATAGTCCTCACCGCTCTTGAGGCTGGTGGGATCAGCTATTTGGCCAGGTGCCAATGGAGGTCTTGGGCATGGAGGATTGAGTGCGAATTTCTTCATGTACTTGGGAATGACATATCTGTACTCCCTCCACTCTCTAGCCCATCTCCTCTCTATCTTCTGAATGTGCACCTTGCACTCATTCTTGGTTTCCTCAGTAGGTGTGCAGTACCCAACATATATTTCATTAGGGATCTCAAATGCTGTATTGACCTCAGGCCTCTTTCCTCCTTTCTGTGGTTTCTTACCGTCATCCATTTTCTTCAGTTGAGGAATTTGGACAATTGAATTCTCTGAAGAAGTATGCAACTTTTCTTCGAGGAACGCTGCAAATGAGTTAAGTTGATGAGAACCTAGGGATTCAGTAGCTGACATGAGTACCTGTGAACAGAGTATAGTTGCAAGGATTTTGGAGAGGTCATATGCGTTCTCAGAAGGTTTTTCAAAAAGGAACAATTTGAGGAATTTGACTAGATGATTCTTGAAGAATTTCACTAAGCGTTCTTTGTCTTAGGTTCCAGAGTTGTATAGATCAAAGATCCACACAATTGAGGAATCTTGAAGAAAAATGATGCTTAGAGAAACGAATCAAGAACAGATGACTTGTGAGGTTTTTAGTGTGTGAGGATATGAAGAAAAACACCTTTGAAGATTTTGTAGACAATCATTCGAATCAACGAGGGTAGTAAAAGTAACTTTTAATTACCCTGGATGAAGGACATGACGAATAGTGAAGTGGGGAGGTGAAGTTCGTCTGTGTAGATCTTCCACACACTAACTCGGCGGAGGAAGACAGCTACATCGGCGGTGGAGTGAAGATTTCTGCGGTCGGCACGAGTACGGCAGCGATGAGGTCGAGGCAGTGAAGCTCTTCCTCACCGGCGACGATGAAGTAGCGGCAGCGCTAGGGTTTGAGAAGCTCGAGCTAGAGAGAGGTCGAGCAGAGTAAAAGAAGTGAGGAAGGGAAGGAGGGGTATTTATAGCCACGGTGAAAAACTGTTCGCCCGAAGAAATTGGACGAACGTGCCTCTGACCCTTCTCATTCGCTTGACATGTGTCACCCACGTACTAAGAGGTGGAGATCGTGTGCGATCGTGGGTGAATGGATAAGTGTATCGTGGGATGCGGAACGGTTTGAGCGGCAAAGCCAAAAATTTAGATAAGATAGATTTTAAAGTTCGGTTCGCAATTTCTTCAGCTGACAAGGACACAGTGAAGATTTTGAACGAGTTTCAAATAGAACGCACATGAAGAATTTGTGAATAGTTTGGGTTGAGTATAGCATAGAGGGGAAGGGTCCGATCACATTCACTTAGCAGAAAAACCAACTTGAAGAATTAGCGATAAGTGAATGTTGTAGAGGACATAAACTCATATATATATATATAGCCAATGAAGAAAGACGACGGAAACTGTGGAGACAATGCAAAGTTGAAGAATATGAATAATTGAGGAATTTCAACTTTTGGTGGTTGCGTGACCCACCGTATAAGAATGATGATTTCAGACACCGCGTACAATTATCGTAGGGTTCTGAGGATCAAATTCTTCATTAATTTCTTCACACTAAGAGTGTTATTCTTCATTGATTGAAGAGAAACTTTTCTTCATGTGTTTCACATCTAAGTCATCAATTTTGCATAAGTGTTAGGATGAGTGTCCTTTTCAAAGAACATTCGAAGATTCTAGGATATTTAGCTCACACCGCAACTTGCTAAATCTCTTCTCATCCAAGGGCTTTGTGAAGATATCGGCTAGCTGTTCTTCAGTCTTCACATGCTCAATAGAAATATTGCCCTTCAACACATGATCACGAAGATAATGATGACAAATCTGAATGTGCTTAGTCTTCAAGTGCTGAACTGGGTTGTGAGCAATCTTGATGGCACTCTCATTGTCACAGAAGAGAGGCGCATTCTTCATGTTGACGCCGTAATCCTTGAGAGTTTGCTTCATCCATAGCAATTGAGCACAGGAAGAACCAGTGGTAATGTACTCAGCTTCAGCAGTAGATAGTGATACACAGTTCTATTTCTTCGAGGACCAATAGACCAAAGATCGTCCAGGAAATGACATGTACCAGATGTTTACTTGCGGTCCACACGATCACCAGCATAGTCAGAGTCAGAATATCCAATGAGATCAAAAGCCGAGCCCTTGGGGTACCATAATCCAAGTGTTGGTGTGTGAGCTAGATATCGAAGAATATGTTTCATAGCCTTATGGTGTGATTCCTTCGGTGTAGCTTGAAATCGGGTACACATGCAAACACTAAGCATTATATCTAGCCTAGGTGCACATAAGTACAATAAAGAACCAATCATGGAGCGGTATACCTTATGATCGAAGTCAATACCATTTTCATCAGTGCATAGATGGCCATTTGTGAGCATAGGAATTTTGACGCCTTTGCAATCTTGCATGCCGAATTTCCTCAGTACGTCCTTGAGGTATTTCTCCTGAGATATGCATATGCCATTGCGTTGTTGACGAATTTGAAGACCTAAGAAGAATTTCAACTCTCCCATCATAGACATTTGATATTATTCACTCATCATATAGGCAAATTCATCACTATAACGTTGGTCAGTACAGCCAAAGATAATATAATCAACATCTATTTGGCACACAAACAATTCACCATCATAAGATTTAGTGAAAAGAGTAGGGTTGAGTGAACCGGGTTTGAAGCCTTTCTTCATGAAGAATTCCTTCAAGGTATCATACCACGCCCGTGGGGCCTGCTTGAGGCCATAGAGGGCCTTGTTGAGTCTGAAGACTTTGTCAGGATTCTTTGGATCTTCAAAACCTGGGGGTTGAGCAACATATACTTCTTCCTCAAGCTTACCATTGAGGAATGCACTTTTCACATCCATTTGATATAAAGTGATATCATGATGGTTAGCATAAGCAAGTAATATGCGAATAGCCTCAAGTCTAGCAAAAGGTGCAAAAGATTCATCGAAATCAATTCCTTCAACCTATGTGTAGCCTTGAGCTACGAGCCATGCCTTATTCCTCACCACAAGGCCATTTTCATCTTGCTTGTTGCGGTAGATCCACTTTGTGCCAATGATATTGTGCTTGCGAGTATATGGACGTTTGACCAGTTCCTAGACATTGTTGAGCTCGAACTGATGTAATTCTTCTTGCATGGCCTGAATCCACTCAGGCTCCATAAATGCTTCATCTACCTTAGTGGGCTCTGTAATAGAGACAAAAGGCATAGTACCCACAAAAGTTAGATAAATGTGAAGCTTTTGAGCGTGTGAGAGGACCTGGCGCTTTGATGTCATTTATGATCTTTTCAACTTGCACTTCTTTTGCAATGCGAGGATGAGCTGGTTGTCGTTGAAGAATTTGATCAGCATTCTCTTCAGCACCATTTTCTTCAGTATTTTCTTCAGGTGCATTAGCTCGACATTCTTCATGTTCTGGAATGAATTCTTCAGCAGATTCTTCAGTAGGAATGACATCCTCGGAAGCCTTGAACTTGATAGTTTCCTCAGGTGCTAGTTCATCTATCACAGTAGGTAGGTGCTCTCTTTGCGAGCCATTAGTTTCATCGAACTGCACATCTATAGTTTCAACAACCTTGTGAAGAACGTTGTTGAAGACTCTGTAGGTGTGCGAGTCCTTTCAGTAACCAAGCATAAAACCTTCATGTGCTTTCGGTGCAAATTTTGAGTTGTGATGAGGATCTCTTATCCAACATTTAGCGCCGAAGACTTTGAAATAACTTACATTGGGTTTCGTATCAGTGAGGAGTTCATAGGCAGTCTTCTTGAAGAATTTGTGAAGATATACTCTGCTGATGATGTGGCACGCAGTATCAATTGCCTCAATCCAGAACCGACGAGGCGTTTTGTATTCATCGAGCATAGTGTGAGCCATCTCAGCAAGAGTCCTATTCTTGTGCTCCACGACGCCATTCTGCTGAGGAGTGTAAGGAGCAGATAACTCATGAGTAATACCAAGTTCATCAAGATAGTCATCTAGACCAGAATTCTTGAACTCGGTTCCATTGTCACTTCTGATGTGCTTGATCTTCACACCAAAGTTGGTTGAAGCCCTCGAGGAAAATCATTTGAAGACTTCCTGCATTTCATGTTTGTAAGTAACAATGTGTACCCATGTGAATCGAGAGTAATCATCAACAATAACAAAGCCATATTGAGATGCTTCATTTGAAACAGCAGAATAATGATTAGGACCGAAGAGATCCATGTGAAGCAATTCAAATGGGCGAGTAGTGGTCATGATAGTCTTCGCTGGATGCTTGGCCTTTGTCATCTTCCCAGCTTCACATGCTCCGCATAGGTGATCCTTGAGGAATTTGACATTCTCAATGCCAATGACATGCTTCTTCTTTGCAAGCATGTGCAAATTCATCATGCCTGCATGACCGAGTCGTCGATGCCGGAGCCAGCCTTCTGAAGCTTTTGCAAGTAGACACACGGCTGGTTGTGGTCCTGTAGAGAAATCAACAATATACATGTCTCCTCTCCTAAAGCCTTCGAAGACTTTGGAATTGTCAGCTTCCATAACCACAACACAACGGTATTTGCCAAAGACAACAACCATATCAAGATCACAAAGCATTGAGACAGACATAAGGTTGTATCCTAAGGACTCAACAAGCATGACTTTGTCCATGTGTCGATCCTTTGTGATCGCAACCTTACCTAGACCCAATACCTGACTTTTTCCTTTGTCAGCAAAGATGATATGCTTCAGATGCGACGGAGATAATGGAGCATCCATCAATAGATTCTTGCCACCAGTCATGTGATTTGTACATCCACTATCGAGGACCCACTTAGTGGCTTTGGGTTGATCATCCTGCAGATGAATTAGTGCATCTTACAAACTCATATACTTCATCAGTGAAGAATATGACATCAATTCATCAGATCAATTTCATCAAGCAAAAGAACATATAAAGCAATATGAGGACGTGAGAAATGAAAGTTCATTTCTTCATGATTAGCCTACATCCTATCATACATGCTTAGGTCTCCAGCAAATTCTTCAGACGATTACGTACATCTGGAGAACTGACCCTGCAGAAGAGATTAGTTCTTTTTCTTCACCACCCACATCTGAAGGGGTGGCAAAGAGTTCATCATTCTACGAGCTCCATACGAGAAGGATGGCATAGAAGTCAGTCCATTTCGTTTCACATAAGAGGGGTTAGAGTAAGCATAAGAGTAAGCAGAGAAACTCTTCGAGGACTTATGGACATAATGATTTGAAGAATAATGCACATATCCATAATCCTTAGATCTTCCCTGCGAAACAGACGGGTTAGCACGATGATGTTCATATGAGGACTTTGATCCTTTTGAGGAATATGATCCATGTGAGGAGTATGGTCCATATGAGGACTTGGATCCATATGAAAATTTTGGTCCATATGAAGAATTTGATCTCGGGTTCTTATTCTTCACAGGTGGCGTCATGATGACATTCACCTAAAGATTTTCAAGGCATCTTTTGGGAACCCAGATTTTCTTCATAGGAGGACCGTTCCTGCAGTTAGTGCCAACATATCTAGCAAATACTTCACCATTCTGATTTTTGAACAGTTTATAGTTGGAGTCAAATGACTCATCATCAGAACGAGGAGATTCACATGCAAATCCAGATAAGTTACATGGATCAACTGGAGGTCCCTTTGCAGCAACCCATGTAGTTTTGGGGTACTGCTCAGGCTTCCGATATGTTCCATCAGCATTGAGTTTCCTCTCAAAGGCAATACCCTCTTTCCTAGGGTTCCTGTTGAGGATCTGCTTTTTAAGCACATCACAAAGAGTCTGATGCCCTTTGAGGCTTTTGTACATGCCTCTCATGTACAATTCCTTCAGCCCTGCATCGTCAGTGATACTAGCAATGTCCTCAGATGAGGAATTGGTGATAGCAGAGGCATGTGAAGAATTTGAAACATTAGCAGCAATTGAACATTCAGGTGAAGAGTTAGCAGATTCACGTTCAATGCATTTCAAACATGGAGGAACAAATTCTTCCTGAGAAGCGCTGATTTGTTGAGCAAGTAATGAATCGTGCTCCTTCTGAAGATCTTCATAACTCACTCTTAGCTTCTCAAGGTCTTGCTTTCTTTGAAGAAATTCATAAGAAAGCTTCTCATGATCGGATAAGAGAGTGTTGTGATGACCTTGAAGATTGTCAAACCTAGTCTGAAGTCTCTGAAGATTTTCAGTCAAGGCTTTAGTGTGATCCATTTCTTCACCCAACATATCATCACTTTTGTCTAGCATGTTTTGAACCTTTTCTAAAGCCTTTTGTTGTTTTACAGCAATCTTAGCAAGTTTAGAATAGCTGGGCTTAAAGTTTTCATCAGATTCATTCTCACTTGATTCAGAGGAGGTATATTTGAGTACCTTGGCACCCTTTGCCATGAAGCAATAGGTGGCAGCGTAGTCATCATCGCCTTCATCAGCCTTGTTGGTGAGGTCATTTTCTTCGGTGTTGAAGATAGACTTGCTGACGAATGCAGTAGCAAGAGCTAGGCTCGCCACTCCGGATTCGGACTCCTCAGATGTCTCCTCTTCATCATTTTCTTCAGATTTAGCCTCTGAGTCCATTTCCTTGCCAATGAATGCCCTAGCCTTCTTGGAGTTGCTCTTCTTGTGATATGAAGGCTTTGAGGATTTTGATGATGAAGATTTTGTGGATTTCTTCTTTTTCTTTGCATCATTAGAACTGTAATCCTTGTATTTCTTCTTCTTTGATTCCTTTTCCCACTGAGGACAATCTTGAATGTAATGTCCAAGTTTCTTGCATTTGTGACAGAGCCTCCTCTTGTAGTCACTGGATGAGGAATCATTGCTCCTTGAGGGTCTTCCAAGGCGACCACGTCTTGAGAACTTTTGGAACTTCTTCATGAGCAGAGCTAGATCATGGCTTAGTTCCTCAGGATCACCAAGGCTGCTACCAGAGTCTTCATCTTCGGACTCAGATACTGCCTTGGCCTTCAGTGCACATGATCTGCCATAGTTTGAACCATAGAGATCTCCTTTTTCAGCAAGTTGGAACTCATGAGTATTTAGCCTCTCGAGAATATCAGCGGGATCAAGTGACTTGTAATCAGCACGTTCTTGTATCATCAATGCCAGAGTGTCAAATGAGGAATCAAGCGATCTCAGCAATTTCTTCACCACCTCATGGTCGGTGATGTCAGTGGCACTAAGTGCTTGAAGCTCATTTGAGATGTCAGTGAGGCGATCGAAGGTTTGTTGAACATTTTCATTGTCGAGTCTTTTGAAGCGGTTGAAGAGATTGCGAAGAACATCAACTCAAGAGTCCCGCTGTGTTGAGACTCCTTCATTCACTTTGGACAACATGTCCCAGATAAGCTTCGCTGTCTCCAAAGCACTCACTCTGCCATACTGTCCTTTACTCAGATGGCCATATATGATATTCTTCGCTTGAGAGTCGAGTTGCTTGACTCTCTTCACATCAGTAGCATTCAAAGAAGGTGTGACTATAACACCATTTTCCACAACATACCAAAGATCGTTATCAATTGCCTCAAGATGCATTCGCATCTTATTGTTCCAGTAGGGGTAGTCCGTCCCATCAAAGGTAGGACACCCGGCAGCGACCTTGATCATACCTGCGATCGACATAACTAAAACTCCAGGCGGTTAAACCAAAATCACATAGAATAAGGGAGTACCTTGCTCTGATACCAATTAAAAGTGCGTTATATCGACTAGAGGGGGGTGAATAGGCGATTTTTATGAAATTCTTCACTGAGGAATTTGCCGGTGAGGAAATTCCTTAGCGAAGAACTACTAGCAGTGGAATGAGTACTCAAAAGTAAACATAACATAATACAAGCATGGTCATCATGATGAAATGAAGATAGGCACAGAGTACAGGTAGCATAGGCACACGATGAAGACAAACAGACTGAAGAAATTGAACTAAGGAAATTGAGAAAGTCTTCAGTCAAAGTCTTCAAACACATATATGAACAAGCACACAACACGGTTATGAGGAAATGAAAGAGTTGAGGAAATAGAACCAGTAAGCTTGGTGAAGACAATGATTTGGTAGACCAGTTCCAACTGTTGTCTCAGTTGTACGTCTGGTTGGAGCGGCTGAGTATTTAAACTCGAGGACACACAGTCCTGGACACCCAGTCCTGAACACGCAGCTCAGGACACCCAGTCCTCACCGTATTCTCCTTGAACTAAGGTCACACAACCCTCGTCCAATCACTCGTGGTAAGTCTTCAGGTGACTTCCGAACCTTCAGAAACTTGGTCACTCGGCTATCCACAATTCCTCTTGGATGCTCTAGACCATGACGCCTAACCGTCTGGAAGAAGCACAGTCTTCAAAGGTAACAAGCATCAGATCCACGCAGGATCAATCTCTTCAGTGATGCTCAATCACTTGGGGTTTGTAGGTGTTTGGGTTTTGGGTTTTTCCTCACTTGATGATTTTCGCTCAAAGTCCTCAGAGGATGGGTTGCTCTCAAATGACAAGTGTCAGTTTCTCTCAGAGCAGCCAACCAGCTAGTGGTTGTAGGGGGCAGCTATTTATAGCCTAGGGAGCAGCCCGACATGATAAGACATAAATGCCCTTCAATGATATGACCGTTAGGTGGATAGATATTTTGGGACAGCTGGCGCATAGCACATCAACGGTCGGAATTTTGAGTAGCAAAATCCTCAGGGCTATCATGTTCCTCACTGTGTAGACAATCCGCACTGGCGAATTTCTAACTCCTCAGTCAGAACAAATTCCTCAAAGACCAGAAGAACTTCGTCTCTGTCACTGAAGAATATGACTGGACTATATGAGATTTCCAATGACTTCACTCGAAGGGATTGGTAGGTGTAGGATTTTGAGTTGAGCATCACATGGAAATTTTTCCTTAGTATTTCCTCGACCCCCCTTAACAGCACGGTGTTCCTATGACTCAAGAAAGAGAAAATGAAACAATGAAAACAAAAGTCTTCACGCTTCATGTTCCTTGAATGAATGCCAAGTCTTCACGATCACACCAATTTCTTCACTTTCAAAGTCTTCAGATAGTCTTCAGAGATTCAAAGTCTTCAGTCGAAGAAACTTCATTTTTAGGGGTCAACTTTCTCTGTTAATATCAAACTCCTCATAGACTTATAGACCTGTGTACACTCACAAACTCATTAGTCCCTTAACCTATAAGTCCTCAATACACCAAAGTCACTAAGGGGCACTAGATGCACTTACAATCTCCCCCTTTTTGGTGATTGATGACAATATAGGTTAAGTTTTCAATGGGGATAAATGTATGAAGTGTAAATACTGATATTGAGGAATTTTATTGCAAGATATAGAAGAACTCCCCCTAAAGATGTGCATAGTGAGGAATTGCTTTTGAAGCAATGCACACTTGAAGAGTTGAATCATGGAGATCTCCCCCTATATCTGTAATTCATACACGCATTTGACATATAACAGTGAAGAATTTGAAATGCATGATGAAATATGGCGACTGGTGTAATTCAGCATGTGTGCAATAATATTAACGAGGAATAAGCATGCAGAAAAATGTCTCAAGAGTATCAGAGCACCATCGGGTTTAAGTTTACAACTCGATCCAATAAAGTCTTAGAAGAACGAGAGTTGTAACTTGAAAAAAATGCCCATATAGAAAGACCTGCTTGAAGACTAACTCAAAATTCTCCCCCTTTGTCATCAAATGACCAAAAGGATCGAATATGAGGACTAACACCCCTGAAGAATATCAAGTTGATGAAGGAGTGTCAGCGTTGTTGGGGTCGTTTGTCATAGTAGGGCCTGCCGCAGTGTCGTCCAAGTCTTCATTTTCATCAGTGTCGCGCGATGAAGAATATGAGCTGGCCACCAAGGAAGGAACCTTGACCTTCTTGAATTTCTTCGGTGGAGGTGCAGACCAGTCAAACTCTTCCTTGAGACCCATTTTCTTCAGATCGTCTTCACCATACAGATGTGACAGAATGGCCCAGGTGCGAGCGAAGACTTCATGGAGGTAGTAATGGTTTTTCTTCACTGCATTGTGTGTAGCAGTCATGTTGTGAAGAAATGAACCAAACTGACGCTTAACCCATTTATGATTTCGATCCACCTTCTGGTGAAGACTAAGCAGAAGCTCACGGTCAGTCATCACACGAGGAGCAGTGGCTTGAGGAGTAGACTTGGGTGCATTGGCAGAATCATGTGTGGCAGAGTCATCATTGGTGGAATAAGAGGCAGCTTTGCGAAACTGTCCATTCAATGGACGAATGCCTTCATCTATAACAGCTGGTGCCTTGCCCTTTTTATCAACTGAGGAATAGGTCTGCTTGAGGACTTCAATGGGGGGCAAGTTGCTGAGGTGATTCTAAAAATCAGCTTTGTAGTTGAGTGAAGACCTTGTCCTGAGGAATCTCATAATCCAAGGTGCATAAGGCTTCAGCTCAAACGGAGACAGTGCAACATTTGCCAGAGTCCTCATAAAGATATCATGCTAATTGACAGGAATGCCATGAACGATGTTGAATACCAGATTCTTCATGATGCCAACAATTTCCTCATCAGATGAGTCGTGGCCTTTGATAGGACTCATTGTCCTCGTAAGAATACGATAGACAATTCTAGGCACATAAAGCAATTCCTTCACGAGGAATTTGGTTCTTGGTGCCTGACTTGGCTTCAAAGGTTTCATCAGCACATGCATGTAGTGATTTGTAAGCTCAGGTTCACTATAGATGCAACAAGCTTCTTCAAGGGGGGGGGGCTGAGTGGTAAGGCATGAAGCAATTCAGAGGCTGGTGTAGTGTAGTGAGTGTTTTCAGACATCTAGTCCAACACCCATTAATTCACATCTTCAGAATCAGTTCTTCATTCCAATCACAGATGTCAGAGCAAAAGTTTAACAGTCCAGCGTCGTGAAGAACACTGAGGACTGGTGTGAAGCACGATAGAGATTCCATATCCACGTGAGGAATGTGCTCATGGTAGAAGATTTTCTCTTTGTTGAACATCACCGAGGAATAGAAATTGGCTTGACTAGCAGTCCAGAAACGCCTCTTCCTAATGCGAGCAGAGTTATATGGGTTGTAGTCTTTGAACAATACGTGCTCGCCGAAGAAATCATCAGCCTTGAACTTTTGCTTGCGTGAGAATGGATCCTTTGGCTTTGGCAGAGGAGTGTCAGTGAGTTGCATCACGACCTCAGGAATCGCAATCTCAGGTTCTTCAGGCTGAGGAATTTCTGGTTCCCCTTCAGTGGCAGTTTGCGTCTTCAGATGTTCAGCAGCAGCAGTTTCTTCAGCACTAGTGGCTGGAATTTCCTCATGTACAGATGAAGTGGGGTGAGTTGCTTCAGAGCCCATTTGAACAGTTTGTGCAGGTGACTGAGGTATTTGCTACAACGGTGTGAACATTGGAGAGTTTGGATGCTGACTTTCCCAGAATTCATCACTTATTACAGGTGTGGAGCAGCCAACGTCCACATCTTCATCTTCCATTTCTTCACTGCCAGCCTCTTCAGCTATGAACTGAGGCATGGGCGAGGAGATGATAGGTGTTGAAGGGATAGTATCCACTTCAATTTCTTCATCACTCTGACGAAGCAGCAGAATGATTTTCTTCATTAGATCCGCTAGGGATCTCATATTCTTCACCAAAAGGAACAAGGTCCTTAGATGGCATGGTTGAGATCGGAACAGCATCAATGGGATTAGCAAATGAACTTGTCAAAGGCTTCATCTTCTTCGGAGCTAAAGAATCTGAAGTAGCTGATGCTTTCCTTTTCTTCACTGCTGCACGCTCTGCAGCCTTGGTCTTCTTCACATCTGGTGCAGATGGCAGGATCGGAGTTGGTGTTGCCGCAGGAGGAGCAGAGGAATTTGGTTGGTTTTCTTCAGGCACAACTGATGCAGTTGCCCTGATTTCTTCAGTTTCTTCAAGCACACCACTAGTGGATGCCCTGGCAATTTCTTCAGCGGCAGGAATGCAGTCATTAGCCCTGGAACTCACGTTTTCTTTAGCATCCTGATTGTCATCAGTGATGCTGGCATTTTCTTCAGTAGGCTGAGCAGATGCTTAAGCCTGAGGAATTTCCTGTTGGGTTGGGGCTGCAACATTGGAGGTGAATTGTTCTATTATCTTTACAAATCTGACTTTGGCTCCCAGCCAGTCAGCATAATAGCGATCAAATTCATCACTCAGTTTCTTGATTTCTGATTGGAGAGCAACAAGTTCTTCAGGTGAAAGTTTCAGAATGTTTTGCTTCAGAAAGCGCTCTTTCTTGTACTGCGCTTTATTCTCCCCCCTCCCCTGTTCAAATTTCCATTTCTCTTCTTGTATGAAGTGAGTCAGCATGTGACTTTGGCCAGGAGTCAGCTTGAAGTCAGGCGTGGGAGTGTTGGGGTCCTTGTGCCAAACGTCAATGTATTCGAGGATCAACTTGGGATCCAAAAGAAGTGGCACATTTGTTCCCTTGCCTCTAGCGGCCCTGACTTGCCTATCTCTGATGATTTCTGCAAGTTCATCATTATCAGCTTCGTCTTCTTCAGACGGCACGTGGAAAGCGACTTGCTTCTTCTGAGGACATGGGCGAGGACCTCGTCCAGCAGTGGCCTTTGTCTTCAGGAGAGAGGGTCCCGTTGAGGAATTTGGTGTAGCTGAGGAACTAGCTGAGACACCTGAGGCAATGGAGATGCCTGCAGTCCTTTGGCACGAGGCAAGATGCACAGGTGCAGAGGACTTTGTCGGAACAACTGAGGACTTTGGAGGAGCTGAGGGTTTTGAAGGAGTAGGAGCAGCATGAGGAATTTGCCGTGAGGGCTTTGAGAATTCTGGCCGTGAGGGCATTGTTGGTGAAGCACTTGGCTTGCGCGCATGCTCCTTTGACATAGCCTTCTTCGGCTTGACAGCAGAGGCCTCAGCAGAGGCGGCAGCAGCAGCAGCAACAGAGTCTTCATTGAATTTCCTCACTGCTTCTCTGGCTTGCTTAGCCAACTTGGCTTGGCGCTTGGCCCATTCATCAGGATAGTCCTCACCACGCTTGAGTCTGGTGGGATCAGCTATTTGGCCAGGTGCCAATGGAGGTCTTGGGCATGGAGGATTGAGTGCGAATTTCTTCATGTACTTGGCAGTGACATATCTATACTCCCTCCACTCTCTAGCCCATCTCCTCTCTATCTTCTGAATGCGCACCTTGCGCTCATTCTTGGTTTCCTCAGTAGGTGTGCAGTACCCAACATATATTTCATCAGGGATCTCAAATGCTATATTGACCTCAGGCCCCTTTCCTCCTTTCTGTGCTTTCTTACCGTCATCCATTTTCTTCAGTTGAGGAATTTGGAAAATTGAATTCTCTGAAGAAGTATGCAACTTTTCTTCGAGGAACGCTGCAAATGAGTTAAGTTGATGAGAACCTAATGATTCAGTAGCTGACATGAGTACTTGTGAACAGAGTATAGTTGCGAGGATTTTGGAGAGGTCATATGCGTTCTTAGAAGGTTTTTCAAAAAGGAACAAGTTTGAGGAATTTGACCAGATGAGTCTTGAAGAATTTCACTAAGCATTCTTTATCTTAGGTTCCAGAGTTGTATAGATCAAAGATCCACACAATTGAGGAATCTTGAAGAAAAATGATGCTTAGAGAAACGAATCAAGAACAGATGACTTGTGAGGTGTTTAGTGTGTGAGGATATGAAGAAAAACACCTTTGAAGATTTTGTAGACAATCATTCGAATCAACGAGGGTAGTAAAAGTAACTTTTAATTACCCTGGATGAAGAACACGACGAACAGTGAAGTGGGGAGGTGAAGTTCGTCTGTGTAGATCTTCCACGCCCTAACTCGGCGGAGGAAGACGGCTACATCGGCGGTGGAGTGAAGATTTCCGCGGTCGGCGCGAGTACGGCAGCGACGAGGTCGAGGCAGTGAAGCTCTTCCTCACCGGCGACGATGAAGTAGCGGCGGCGCTAGGGTTTGAGAAGCTCGAGCTGGAGAGAGGTCGAGCAGAGTAAAAGAAGTGAGGAAGCGAAGGAGGGGTATTTATAGCCACCGTGAAAAACTGTTCGCCCGAAGAAATTGGACGAATGTGCCCCTGACCCTTCTCATTCGCTTGACATGTGTCACCCACGTACTGAGAGGTGGAGATCGTGTGCGATCGTGGGTGAATGGATAAGTGTATCCCGGGTGTCGTGATCCAATTTGCCTCCGGCGGTTGCTTGTCCCAGCCCCGGGTGTATGAAAAAGGTTCCTACGATCGAGCGTCAGAGGTAGATGTGACTGAGTTTTCTGATGCCTTCTTCTCATGACCTCGTTTGATGCATTTAGATCCACCGAGAGCCGGAAAGTCTCCGCTTGAAGCTGTTGAGCACGAACGTCCAAAGCCGCCCGCTCTGCTGCCATCCCGACCTTCTCTGCTGCTAGATTTTCTTTAGCTTGTACCATCTCTTCACGTACGCGTGCCACCTCTGCATCATGCTGGGCTTTATCCGCCGGCTCCACCACGGCAGTCAACAGAGTCGTCAGTTTATCCATGAGATCCATTAGAATCTGAGCCGGGGGTGATGAAGCTATGTACCTAGGGTAGGGTCATGGATCTGTCCAAGATACCCTCCCTAAGGTAACCTCTAAAAGAACCAGAAGCAGTCGAAGAAAAATCATCATCCACTCGACCATAAAGCTATGTTCCACTCGACAGTCTTGAAGACACTCGACGATACAAGAAACCACTCAGAGTGTAGAAGGCCTAACGTCATTCAGGATGACAATGGTCGGTCATTCACTATGTAACCTTAAAGATCATTTATATCTCTTTATTACTAGCGTTACCAGTAACGCCCTGCCTTAATGTACATTGAACCCTTTGTAACGTGGGTTGGCTGGGGTCCTGGCGCACTCTATATAAGCCACCCCCCTCCTCCGGGACAAGGGTTCGCACCCCCTGTAACTCACACGCATATATCCAGTCGACCGCCTCCGGGCTCTGAGACGTAGGGCTGTTACTTCCTCCAAGAAGGGCTTGAACTCGTAAAACTCGCGTGTACAACTCCTCCATAGCTAGGATCTTGCCTCTACATACCTACCCCCATTCTACTGTCAGACTTAGAACCACGACAGTTGGCGCCCACCGTGGGGCAGGTGTCTTAGCGACTTGTTGGAGAGGTTGCAATTTTTCCGATCCCCTTCATCATGATTTCAGGCGGAGGTTTGGCTGAGGGCCGCGAGATCCATCTCGGCGCGCTCGTGTTTGTCGCCGATGACTCCGCTTGGCTGCAGGAGGCTCCACTCGACGTCGACGCGCTCCCTGCCCACGGAGCAACGCACTTTCGCGCATGCATCCGCGGCGTCCTCCTGCGGCAGCCGTCGACCCAGTATCAGTCGGCTCCTGCAGTTTCTCCCCTCCCTGCGGCCCGCCGGAGCAAGCGTTTCGGTCGATTGAGGCTTCAGTGGTGGGTGAAGCGTGCGGTGGCTCGCCAGTCGGCACCCCTCAAGTCGCGGCAATCGAGCCCGACGAAACTCTCTACGGCTAGTTCGATCTGTCGACTGGCTCCGTAGAGACTGCATCCGAGTGCGATAGCAGCGACCCAGCAGCGGAAGTTTTGATGGTCAATGGGCCACACAGTCCTCCTGGCTTCACCCATGAAGACGGAGGCGATGGGGACGGCGATCTGTCGCGCGTTCATGAAGAATACCGCCCCGAACCCCTATCTACGCAGCGGAGAGAAGAGCTTCGCCGCCGGAACATGGATGCACTGCACACTCCTATCGTAGGAGAAACCCCTGAGGCCCAAGCCTTGGAGGCGGCACGCCTGGCCAACTTGGCTGAGCGCATTCGACTGGAGAATCTCCAGCGCGCACTCGACGAGCGTGCTCGACGGTGTGCTCCTGAATCTAGTCGACATCAACTCTTTCCGCCTCTGACTCGGGTATACCGAACTCCGATCCAGAATCTCGCAGCTGTAGCCCGGATAGAGGAGTCGATCCAACCTTCCCAGTCAGAAGCTGGTCGTGGTCTGGTGCAGATCCGAGCTTTGCTCCGTGCGGCAGGAGAGCATAATACAACAGTATCTCAGTAGCGGAATAGGATCCATAGCAGGTCCGTGGTTGCAGACACAGTTCAGTCGGCTCACAGTCCAAGATCGCCCCCGAGGCGTGAGGGACGTGGAGACCGACGAGATCAGTATAGAAACCGTGAGCAGTATGATCACCGAGTCGATCACGATGATCCTCGTCGAGTGCCCACACCTCCCCCAAGGAGTGGGTCGTACGTGCCTCGGCAACATGATGACAGACGCCCTCACAGTATGGGGCAGGGGATTCCAGTCGACCCTAGAGAGCCGGGCTTTGATGCGAGATCTATTCTCGTTCAGGGCTTCGTCGACAGAAACAGAGCTCACCGAGAGGGTCGTGACAGAGATATACCAACCAGCAGCAGGGTGCATGTCTCAGGTCTGGAGTGCTTTAGGAGAGCCATCAGGGCTGCAGTGATTCCCCCCAACTTCAGGTTGGCGACTAGAGTTAGTAAGTTCACTGGTGAGTCCAAGCCTGATACTTGGCTTGAAGACTACCGAGTGGATGTCCAGATTGGTGGCGGCAATGATGAAGTGGCCATGAAACACCTTCCTCTGATGCTGGAGGGCTCGGCTAGAGCATGGCTGAATCAGTTAGCACCAAGCAGTATTTATACTTGGGAAGATCTTGCCCGAGTATTTGTCAGAACATTCGAAGGTACATGCAAACGGCCGGCAGGGCTGACCGAATTACAGTGTTGCGTGCAGAAACCGAATGAGTCTTTGAGGGATTATATCCAGAGATGGATCACATTGCATCACATGGTGGAGAATGTGTCTGATCATCAGGCAATTTGTGCCTTTAAAGAAGGCGTCAAGTATCGGGAGTTGAATATGAAATTCGGTCGGACAGGAGATATAACTCTGACTCAGATGATGGAAATTGCCACCAAGTATGCCAACGGTGAAGAAGAAGAGTGACTCCGGAGTGGCAAGCACAAAACATTCGCCCATGAAACCGGAGGAGGAAACTACAGTCGGAAACAGAAGCGCAAGGCCGAGCCAGCCGCTCCTAGTGAAGCCTTAGCTGTGACTCAAGGAAAGTTCAAGGGGAAGCCCAAGGGGCCGTGGAACCCCAAGAAAGTAAAAGATCAAGATGGAAATGATGTGCTAGATTTTCCATGCCACATCCACATCAAAAAAGATGAAGAGGGTAATTTCATTTACCCGAAGCATACCACTCGACAGTGTCGACTCCTAATCCAATAGTTCCGAGAGGAACAGCCCAAGGAAAAGGAGAAGGAAGCAGACAAGGTTGAGGATGAGGAAGAGGATGATGATGGTGATCCCCACGTGAATTCCACCTTGATGATTTTTGCTGACATTGAGAGTAAGATTTGATTGAAAGTCATCAACAGAGAAGTGAACATGGTCGCTACGGTGACACCTAGTTATTTGAAGTGGTCCCAGACTGCCATTACATTCGACTAGTCCGATCACCTAGCGCACATAGCCACCCTTGGGAGGCAAGCGTTGGTGGTCGACCCAGTAGTCGAAGGCACCCGGCTGACAAAGGTTCTGATGGATGGTGGCAGTGGCCTGAATATACTGTATGCAGAGACGTTGAAAGGAATGGGCATTCCGATGTCCAGACTCAGTGAGAGTAATATGAGTTTCCATGGGGTCATTCCAGGCAAGAAGGCTGCATCACTCGGCCAGATTGCTCTCGACGTGGTTTTTGGTGATTCCAAGAATTACCGCAAAGAAAAGTTGACATTTGAAGTTGTGGATTTTCAGAGTGCCTATCATACTATTCTGGGCAGGCCAGCTTATGCATGTTTTATGGCTCAACCATGTTATGTGTACCTCAAATTGAAGATGCCTGGTCCCAAAGGGGTGATCACTATCACTGGTAATCAAAAGAAGGTGGAAGAGTGCTTCCAGAAGGGTTCAAAGATCATCGATGCACAGATGGCCGTGGTAGAATTGCAAGAATATCAGAAAAATGCAGATCCGAGTGATTTGTTGCGAGCCAAGAAGCCCGCCACAGATTTAGAATTCCAGTCGTCTGGCGAAACAAAGTTGATTCACATTCACCTGACAAACCCCAATGTTGCTTCGACTCACATTTCAACCACACTCGACTCCAAATAGGAAGAAGCGCTCATCCAGTTCCTCCATGAGAACTGGGACATCTTTGCATGGAAACCTTCGGACATGCCAGGTGTTCCCAGGGGACTGGCTGAGCATCGTTTGTGAGTCGACCCAAAAGTGAAGCCAGTCAAAGAACATCTTCGACGGTCCGCTGTACAGAAGAGGAAGGCAATCGGTGAAGAGGTGGCTCGGCTTTTGGCAGCTGAGTTTATCCGTGAGATTTACCACTCCGAGTGGTTAGCTAATGTTGTCATGGTCCCAAAGAAGGACGACTCACTTCGCATGTGCATTGACTTCAAGCATATCAATCGGGCCTTCCCGAAGGACCACTTTCCTCTTCCTCGCATCGACCAAATAGTCGAGTCGACTGCGGGGTGCGAGCGTTTGTCCTTTTTGGATGCCTACTTCGGGTACCACCAGATCCATCTGTACGGACCCAACGAGATAAAAACAGCTTTCATCACCCCATTTGGATGCTTCTGTTATGTCACTATGCCGTTCGGCTTTAAGAACGCTGGAGCCACATTCATGCGGATGATTCAGAAGTGCCTGCTCACTCAGATCAGTCGGAATGTGGAAGCGTACATGGATGACATTGTGGTCAAGTCACATAAAGGTTCCGACCTACTGGTTGACCTTGCTGAAACCTTTGCCAACCTCAGAAGGTATGATATCAAGCTTAATCCATCAAAGTGCACGTTTGGAGTTCCAGGCGGAAAATTAATCGGTTTTCTTGTTTCCGAACGAGGGATCGATGCTAACCCAGAGAAAGTGGGTGCCATTCTCCGAATGAAACGCCCTATGTGTGTGCACGATGTCCAGAAGCTTACTGGTTGTTTAGCCGCCCTAAGTCGATTCATTTCTTGCCTCGGTGAAAAGGCATTGCCTCTTTACCGACTGATGAAGAAATCAGATAAGTTCGAGTGGACTCCTGAAGCTGATGCAGCATTTGCAGAGCTAAAAGCTCTGCTTTCCACCCAGCCGGTGCTTGCTGCCCCAATCAGCAGAGAGCCTTTACTGCTTTATATAGCAGCCACTGGACAAGTCGTCAGTACAATACTTACGGTCGAGCGGGAAGAAGAGGGAAAAGCCTATAAAGTTCAGTGCCCAGTTTATTATATTTCTGAAGTTCTGACTCCGTCAAAGCAGAGATATCCGCACTATCAGAAGCTCGTTTATGGGATTTACATGACCACGAAGAAGGTTGCACACGATTTCTCTGATCACTCTGTTACAGTCGTCAGCGACGCTCCATTGTCAAAGATTCTGCACAACAGAGATGCAACTGGTTGAGTGGCAAAATGGGCGATTGAACTCCTTCCCTTAGATATCAAGTTTGAGGCAAAGAAAGCTATTAAGTCACAAGCAATAGCAGATTTCCTCGCCGAGTGGATTGAACAACAACTGCCGACTCAAGTTCACTCGGAGCACTGGACCATGTTCTTTGATGGATCCAAAATGATGAATGGTTCTGGTGCTCGGGTGGTTCTGGTATCCCCCCGAGGAGACAAGCTCAGATATGTCCTCCAGATTCACTTTGATTCCTCCAATAATGAAGCTGAATACGAAGCACTCCTGTATGGGTTGCGTATGGCCATCTCGCTCAGCGTCCGTCGCCTCATGGTCTACGGCGACTCAGATTTGGTAGTCAATCAAGTGATGAAGGAGTGGGACGTCACAAGCCCAGCCATGACTGGTTACTGCAACACAGCGAGGAAGTTGGAAAAGAAGTTTGAGGGGTTAGTGCTCCATCACATACCCCGACTGAAAAATCAAGCAGCCGATGACTTGGCATAGATAGGTTCCAAGAGAGAAGCTATTCCCAGCAATGTGTTTTTGGAACATATTCACACACCGACAGTTGAGGAAGATCCTTTTATTGAAGATCCCCCACAGCCTAGGAGCGCCACAGATCTGACTGAAGTCGCGGTCCCAGCCGTGGTCGACCTGATCATGGAGGTTCTGGCCATTACTCCCAACTGGACAGTGCCATACATTGCATACATCCTTAGGAAAGAACTCCCAGAGGACGAGGAAGAGGCTCGACAAATCGTCCGTCGATCCAAGGCCTTTATGGTGATAAGAGGACAACTGTTCAGGGAAAGCATGACTGGAGTCGGTCAGAAATGCATAACGCCAGAAGAAGGTCAAATGATCCTCAACGACATCCACTCGGGGACCTGTGGTCACCATGCGTCCTCTCGGGCCATCATGGCTAAAGCATACCGAGCCGGATTCTATTGTCCACGAGCAAATGAAATGGCGAAAGATATAGTCGACAGATGTGAAGGCTGCCAGTTTTACTCTGACATGTCTCACAAGCCAGCGTCAGCCTTGAAGACCATTCCCCTCGTCTGGCCCTTTGCTGTTTGGGGATTGAATATGGTTGGACCACTGAGAACTGGTAGGAGCGGATTCACTCATGTGCTCGTAGCAGTCGACAAGTTTACCAAATGGATCGAAGCTAAACCTATCAAGAACCTTGAGGCCAGCACCGCTGTCAGTTTTATCAGAGAATTGACATTCAGATATGGAGTTCCACACAGCATCATCACGGACAACGGGTTGAACTTCGATTCTGATGAGTTTAGAGCTTTCCACGCTTCTCAAGGCACACGAGTCGACTATGCTTCAGTCGCTCACCCGCAGTCGAACGGACAAGCAGAAAGAGCCAATGGCCTAATTCTCAAAGGATTGAAACCCCGACTGATGCGTGATCTCAAACTCGCAGCAGGCGCGCTTGGGTTGACGAAATTCCGTCAGTTCTGTGGGGTTTGAGGACAACTCCCAATCGGTCGACTAGACGAACTCCTTTCTTCTTCATCTATGGAGGTGAAGCTGTTCTGCCAAGTGACCTGCTCCACAATGCACCCCGAGTCGAGCTCTTCTCCGAAGAAGAAGCAGAGCAGGCCCAGCAGGATTCAGTCGATCTCTTAGAGGAGGAAAGAGAGATGGCCTTGATCCGGTCAACCATTTATCATCAAGACTTGCGTTGATTCCACGCCAGGAACGTGAGGGGCCGAACCTTTCAAGAGGGAGACCTGGTTCTTTGAGTGGATCAACAGAAACCACACAAGCTCGCCCCGGCTTGGGAAGGCCCCTTCATCATCACCAAAGTTCTCCACAATGGAGCATACCATCTTTAAGGTGTTGAGCATCAGAAGGACGAGCCACGGGCCTAGAACGCGGATAAAATGTAATAAGAAGTACCTTTGTAATTTGTCCACCTAAGACAAGAGCTTTTCAGTCTTCTCGCACGATTGTTGTTGTTTTTATTTACCTCCGAAATCCCCTACTGGGTAGGCTTAGTCGTGAATCCGTTTCGCCTAAGTTCGAACGAAAATCCTACCGAGTGATGAGCAAGCCTCTCACTCGGGAGGCTTAGCCGTGAATCCGTTTCGCCTAAGCTCGAAAGAAAATCCTACCGAGTGGTGAGCGATCCTCCCACTCGG
This sequence comes from Triticum aestivum, assembly GCF_018294505.1. NCBI lineage: Eukaryota > Viridiplantae > Streptophyta > Magnoliopsida > Poales > Poaceae > Triticum > Triticum aestivum. The sequence continues at coordinate 123,813,256 of NC_057797.1, forward strand.
GGGCTTAGCTGCAGTCCAGCACTCGCCTAAGTTCTCCCACTTAGAGGCTTAGCTGCAGTCCAGTACTCGCCTAAGTTTATAAAATCCTATCGAGTGGTGAGCAATCCTCCCACTCAGGGGCTTAGCTGCAGTCTAGCACTCGCCTAAGCTCTCCCACTCGGAGGCTTAGCTGCAGTCCAGCACTCGCCTAAGTTTGTAAAATCCTACCGAGTGGTGAGTAATCCTCCCACTCGGGGGCTTAGCTGCAGTCCGACACTCGCCTAAGTTCTCCCACTGGGAGGCTTAGCTGCAGTCCAGTACTCGCCTAAGTTTGTAAAATCCTACCGAGTGGTGAACAATCCTCCCACTCAGGGGCTTAGCTGCAGTCTGGCACTCGCCTAAGTTCTCCCACTCGGAGGCTTAGCTGTAGTCCAGTACTCGCCTAAGTTTGTAAAATCCTACCGAGTGGTGAACAATCCTCCCACTTGGGGGCTTAGCTGCAGTCCGGCACTCGCCTAAGTTCTCCCACTCGGAGGCTTACCTGCAGTCCAGTACTCGCCTAAGTTTGTAAAATCCTACCGAGTGGTGAGCAATCCTCCCACTCGGGGGCTTAGCTGCAGTCCGGCACTCGCCTAAGTTCTCCCACTCGGAGGCTTAGCTGCAGTCCAGTACTCGCCTAAGTTTGTAAAATTCTACCGAGTGGTGAACAATCCTCCCACTCGGGGGCTTAGCTGCAGTCCGGCACTCGCCTAAGTTCTCCCACTCGGAGGCTTAGCTGTAGTCCAGTACTCATCTAAGTTTGTAAAATCCTACCGAGTGGTGAACAATCCTCCCACTCAGGGCTTAGCTGTAGTCCGGCACTCGCCTAAGTTCTCCCACTCGGAGGCTTAGCTGCAGTATAGTACTCGCCTAAGTTTGTAACATCCTACCGAGTGGTGAGCAATCCTCCCACTCGGGGGCTTAGCTGCAGTCCGGCCCTCGCCTAAGTTCTCCCACCCGGAGGCTTAGCTGCAGTCCAGTACTCGCCTAAGTTTGTAAAATCCTACCGAGTGGTGAACAATCCTCCCACTCGGGGGCTTAGCTGCAGTCCGACACTCGCCTAAGTTCTCCCACTCGGAGGCTTAGCTGCAGTCCAGTACTCGCCTAAGTTTGTAAAATCCTACCGAGTGGTGAGCAATCCTCCCACTCGGGGGCTTAGCTGCAGTCCGGCGCTCTCCTAAGTTCTCCCGCTCGGAGGCTTAGCTGCAGTCTGGTACTCGCCTAAGTTTGTAAAATCCTACCGAGTGGAGAGCAACCCTCCCACTTGGGGGCTGGGCTACAGTCTAGTACTCGCCTATGTTCGAAACACACCCCTATCCGCAAGGACGACGAGGTGCAGGTCGACTACAACCTTCTCCTTTGGAGCTACGCCACAAGTGCAATGTGCGCTCCATCCCTATCCGCAAGGACGACGAGGTGCATGTCGACTGCGACCTTCTCCTTCGGAGCTACGCCACAAGTACAATGTGCGCTCCATCTCTATCCGCAAGGTCGACGAGGTGCATGTCGACTGCAACCTTCTCCTTCGGGGCTACGCCACAAGTACAATGTGCGCTCCATCCCTATCCGTAAGGACGATGAAGCGCGGGTCGACTGGAGTCACCACCTGAGAGCTGCATCTCCAGCGCAAAGATTATTCCGAGAAAAGAACAAAGTCCACTTGAAGGCAAAACGCAAGCATATACGGAAATAAACCAAATTCAGATAAATCCTAAAGTTCCAAGTAGCAAATCAAAAGTATTCGAGCATCAAGCCCAAAGGAGTTTAACGGTTACATCAATCACTCGGCATTTCAAGGCAAATTTAAGGCAGATTCAAGTCTCATAAGTTTGTTCACTCGGTAGGAGGAGGGCTGGTAGGCTCAACGAATTCGTCCAAGTCGATCCCATCCGCAATCCGAGTGGCAGCACCGATGAAAGTCTCCATGAAGGACTAGAAGTCATGCCTTTTGGTGTTAACGACCTTGATCGCCGCCAGCTTGTCTTCACGAGCTTCCTTGCAGTGGATTCGCACCAAGGACAGCGCCACATCAGCACCACACTAGGCGGAGGACTTCTTCCATTCTTGCACTCGGTCAGGGATCTCGTTGAGTCGAGCCATCAGGGATTCCAGGTCATTTTGAAGCATTGCCCTTGGCCAGAGCAATGAGTCGACTCGTGAGACTGCCTCCTTCAGACGTGCAAGGTAGCTTGTGACGCCGGCAACACGAGACTCCAGTCGGAGCATGTTCATTGCAGTTTCGTCGCAAACTGGAGAAGCGATAGGGTCCAGACCCGTCTCGACCCTTCCAGTTTCCTCGTCAAAGTCTTGGCAGAATTCTGTAGTCAAAAAATTAGCGAGTCGATCGGATGAGATTCATTTGCAAACGTCAACACATTCGGTTTAAAAGGAGTACCTTCCAGCATGAGATAGAGATTCTTTGCAAGAGTTCTCAGATAAGCTCCCGTATCATTCCCCTTGTGGATTGCAGACTCCAGCTTTTCATTTAGGACAATTTTATCCTTCTTCAAACAAGTCACTTCTCGGTTAGATTCATGGAGGCAGGACTTCAGCTTGTTCACCTCCCCTTCCATTGCTCCGACTAAAGCCAGCTTCTGGTCTGCAAGGGCAGTTTTATCTTGGGCTTCCTTCTGCGCAGCAGCGAGGTCCGAGTCCTTCTTCTCCAGAGCCAACTTCATTTTCTCTGCAAAAGAAGCAATCGGATCAGACAAGAGTTCAAAGAAATGTTTTAAAAAGATAGTCGACGGGAAGTTACCTTCCATACCAGTAGCTTCATCTTGAGCTTTCTCCAGATTCTGCTGGGCTAACTCCAAGTCGAGGTTGAGTTACCTTTGCTTCTCCTCAAGTTCAGCAAACTTGGAAATGAGAGTACAAGACTTCTGCAGAAGGCAAAAGACGTGTCAATCGACAAGATCAAAGGTTGTTTACTTCCGAGTGGATAAAACTTAAAGAGTTCACTTAGACCCCAGCCGACTGCACGCAGCCGACTGCCGTCTCGGGGACTACACCCAGCGGGTGCACTTGGCGTGCCCCCGCTGATTAAGACCCAACTCGACCGGTCTGCCCGGATCAAGCAAAAAAAAGTATTCAGACCCCGGCCGACTGCCAGCAGTCGACCGCGTTCTCGGGGACTACACTCAGTGGGTGCACTTGACGTGCCCCCACCGGTTCAGATCCCATTCGACTGGTCCGCCCAGGTCGAGTGGATGAAAAGAAAGGAAAAGGAACTCAGACCCCAGTCGACTGCCAGCAGTCGACTGCGGTCTCGGGGACTACACCCAGTGGGTGCACTTAGCGTGCCCCCACCGGTTCAGATCCTACTCGCCCAGGCTGAGTGGAAGAGCACAAATACCAAAGACAACAAAACACCCAGTGGGTGTACAGATTGGACGCAAACAACATGAGATTGTACGGAAGAAAATATTTCAGATAGCATATCCTGATAGAACAAGGTCAGTCGAAAGTTTACGTACCTGGTCATTGACCCAGAGAGCAGCGCTGGCATCGTAAGCAGCCTGGCTATTCTCGTGCACCGTCTTCATCCGCTCCATCATCATGTTAGCCTGACGGATGGCTTCCGCAGCCGCATCCGACTTGTTTTCCGGGACAGGGTAGCTGGTGAAGAAGAGGGTAGGCGACCCAGGTGCAGCAGCTTGGACCTCTGGGGCGTGAGATGGGACGATGGAAGGAGTCACCGGTACAGTCGACGGTGCAGGGCTCTCACTCGACAAAGGTACAACGAAATTTACAGAGGCCCCGCCCGCGTCTTCAAATTGACGGACGGTTGGTGTTGTCATTGGTCCCTGCTGAGACGCCTTGCCAGCTGCTACCTTTTTTCTCTTTCTGGGCCTAGGAGCCACATCTTCATCGTTGTTTGGGAGATCGATGACGTTGGGTGGAGCTGCAGGGAAGATCAGTCGACCCCAAATAAACCACTCGAATTCAATTGACCAAGTAATCAAGAACAAGATCATAAGAGTTTTTACCTGGGTTGGAGGTAACCGCGTCTTCCATCTCCTCGTCTCGGTACTAGTAGGAAGAGGTTCCTGATGTAGCAGCACTGCAAACGCCCTCACTCAGTCGGCCAGGTTCTGTTGCTCGAGTCGACAAAAAGAACAGGTCAGATGATTACCCGGAGAGGGTGGGGACGGCCACTTTGATCCTGGGTAAAGCCTTTGGCGGTTTGGAGGAGGTGGCCTTCGGTGCTTTTGGCGTTGGAGGCGGCACGACCTTGAGCTGCTTCGGGGCCTTCTCAATTGGCACTGGGGAAGACGTCCGGGGGTGCTTCGAAGATTGCCCAGTCGGCGCGGTCGCCAGGTCCGGGGTGCTCTCCGGGTCGTGAGCGTGCTTGGATCTCCTCTCTCTGCGAGGAGGCGAGTCGACCTCTTCGTCATCAGTCGAGTCGTCGCTCTCCTCATCCTCCTCGCTGTCCGAGTGCCACTCGCCGCTCTCGCCCCCGCTTGCTCCTTCCTTGACGTCTTGCCCCTGCACTCCATTGGGCATCGAGTACATGTTAATGAGAGCCTGAAAAGACAACGAGCAAAAGAAATGAAGTCGGCCATCAACAAAGTGTCACACAGTGAATCGGGAAGGTACTTGGCAAAGCAGAATCGTACCTGTTCCGGCTGGCGCGAGTGGTCGAATGGAATCACCCTCCTAGACCCCCTGGGATTGTCTTTGTTGCTAGTAATTCCCCTCAGCTACTTCTCCAAGGTGTCTTCACTGACGTCCTCCGGGTGGATCCGAGTGGAGTCCTCGAGTCCCGAGTACATCCACATCGGATGGTCACAGGCCTGAAGTGGTTGGATGCGTCGACTGAGAAAAACCTCCAGCAGGTCCATCCCAGTCACCCCATCGTGAACAAGTTGGACGACCCGCTCGACCAACACCTTGACCTGTGCCTTCTCTTCTGGGACCACCCTCAAGGAGGAGGGCTTCTCCACTCGAGCTAGGGAAAAGGGAGGAAGTCCAGTCGACTGGCCTGGGGTCGGCTGGTCCTTACAGTAAAACCAAGTCGACTGCCAGCCCCGGATCGAGTCGGGAAGGATCATCGCTGGGGAGGTACTCTTGTTCCCCATCTGGATACCAAGGCCCCCGCACATCTGGATCACGTGCGTCCTCTCATCACTCGGGTTGGCCTTCTTGACCGACTGGGAGCGGCAAGTGAAGATGCGTTTGAAGAGACCCCAGTGCGGTCGACAGCCCAAGAAATTTTCACACATCGACACAAAAGCAGCGAGATAGATTATGGTGTTTGGAGTGAAGTGGTGGAGTTGAGCCCCAAAGAAGTTCAGAAACCATGAAATAAAGGATGGGGATGCAAAGAAAACCCGCGGTCGACGTGGGTGGCGAGGAGAACACACTCACCCTCCCGCGGTTGCGGCTCGGTCTCGTTGCCCGGGAGCCGTGCCGATTTGTGGGGGGTCAGTCCCCCCTCCACCATATCGTCGAGGTCGTCCTGGCTGATCGTCGAGCGGATCCAGTCGCCCTGGATCCAGCCCGGCGGCAGGCCGGATCGTGACGACGATCCGCCCTGGCTGGTCCTCTTGCCCTTCGCCTTCGCGGTTGCCTTCTTCGCGCGCTCCAACGCCACCGTCTTCTCTTTCCCCATGGCGGCGGATCGAGTCCGAGCGAGGTTGCGACGCCGAGAGCGGAAGCAAACGCGTCGGAGAAGTCTGAGGAAGAAGGAAGAAAAAGGGAGCGCGCTGTGCAAAGACCTGGTCCGGTGCCTTTTATAAGGTCATTCCCCGAGTGACTGGCTGGTAGGCCCAGACGATCTAAACAAATCCTGCAACAGTCGCGCGCGTAATATGTGGTGAAAAAGGTGGCGCGGGGATCGAGGCGACCTACCTAATCCGACCCGATTACCACGGCCCTGCCCGTATGGCGCGCTTCCCAAAATTCGAATCCCGCAAAATCCGCAGAGAGCATAGCAACTTGTCAGATTGAAAACATCCTCCACATTATCATTCGGAACTCTATCGTGAAAGTTCACTCGACAAAAACTAAGAATGGACCAAGGCGACTGAAAAAGAAGTTGATGTTATCTCCTCCGTTCATCGATCCAGAGCAAGATATACTCATAGCACGAAGAATGAGTCGGAGGCGTTCTCAACTCCTTCCTCACTCAAACCCTGATCCATTCGAGGGCTAATGACGAAGCTATGTACCTAGGGTAGGGTCATGGATCTGTCCAAGATACCCTCCCTAAGGTAACCTCTAAAAGAACCAGAAGTAGTCGAAGAAAAATCATCATCCACTCGACCATAAAGCTATGTTCCACTCGACAGTCTTGAAGACACTCGACGATACAAGAAACCACTCAGAGTGTACAAGGCCTAACATCATTCAGGATGACAATGGTTGGTCATTCACTCTGTAACCTTAAAGATCATTTATATCTCTTCATTACTGGTGTTACCAGTAACGCCCTGCCTTAATGTACATTGAACCCTCTGTAACGTGGGCTGGCTGGGGTCCTGCCGCACTCTATGTAAGCCACCCCCTCCTCCGGGACAAGGGTTCGGACCCCCTATAACTCACACGCATATATCCAGTCGACCGCCTCCAGGCTCTGAGACATAGGGCTATTACTTCCTCCGAGAAGGGCCTGAACTCGTAAAACTCGCGTGTACAACTCCTCCATAGCTAGGATCTTGCCTCTACATACCTACCCCCATTCTACTGTCAGACTTAGAACCACGACAGGGGGCGCACAGGGTCTCCTGACCCGGCTGTGGCCGACCCAGTAGTTGTTGCCGCTGCTGCCATGGAGTTCTGCCCGGACTGTGTTCCTGCCATGAAGACTCCGGCCCAATTCGGCGGCTCAAGGGGGCCTGGAATACTGTTGCCATCGGAACAGCCCCCGAGCATGCCATCCTGCAGCTGATACAAAGAGTCCGTCTCGCATGTTGATGATGTAGCGTCAGAACAGACGGTCATCTCACCGCCATCCACTGATCCTTCAGAGTATTCACCGCCGTGGATGCAGCCTACGAAAGCATGCTTCATGACAGATTGAACATGGGTGGTCCTCGCGCGCTGAGCCGTTTCGATGAGGTTGGTGTGGACGTCCGGATCCGAGCCCGACTTGCCGATCCGGCCGATGAAGACATGAATTCCGCCGAAGGGGACCCGGTACCCGTACTCGATTGAGCCGGCCTCGGGGCCCTAGCCTTCGTCGTCAATGTAGAGCTTGCCGCGACGAATCTTGGTCAGCCGGCCCACAGCGTATCCCTTGAGCCCTTCGAAGTTGCCCTTCAAGAACTCAAATCCACCGTGCGCTGGCCCCACGGTGGGTGCCAACTGTCGTGGAATTGTCACGGCAGATGTCCTAGCAAAAGGACTTAGTCGTAGGGCCATCGCAACTAGGAAGCTTAAAGGGGTTGACTGGGATAAAGGACACGAGAGGTTTTATACTAGTTCGGCCACTTACGATGAAGGTAAAAGCCTACGTCTAGTTGTGTTGGTATTGCTGGGGTTTCAGTTACCAAGAGGCTAGTTCGTCGACTTGGTTATCGATCTCTTGTTTCTTGCCCTAAGCCGCCACCGGGTCGTCCCCTTATATACACGGGTTGACGCCTGGTGGCCTACAGAGTCCCGGCCGGCTCATAAATCTTGTTCGGCTCGGTCACTTCTTTTACATGCCTTTCTTTACAAGTCTTTCCTTACATACGGCGGTTTACAATATTGGGCCTTAAGCTGCCTCTAGGCCTTTAGGCCTTCTATAAGACTTGATAAACTATCATCTTGAATGTTTACTGGGCTTCCTTTGTAACCTGCCATTGGGGATGACCCGGCCCCTCCTAGGCGGGTCATAACTGATAGCTATATCCCCAACACTTTGGATGAGTACTCACGGTTGCTTTGCTCCCCCTTTTCCCCCTTTTTATACCCGATTGTTGCGACCAGACGATGGAGTCCAGGAGCCAGACACCACCGTCGACGACGACTCCTACTACACTGGAGGTGCCTACTACTACGTGCAGGCCACTGACGACGACAAGGAGTAGTTTAGGAGGATCCCAGGCAGGAGGCATGCGCCTCTTTTGATATGTATCCCAGTTTGTGCTAGCCTTCTTAAGGCAAACTTGTTTAACTTATGTCAGTACTCAGATATTGTTGCTTCCGTTGACTCGTCTATGATCGAGCTCTTGTATTCGAGCCCTCGAGGCCCCTGGCTTGTAATATGATGCTTGCATGACTTATTTTATTTCTAGAGTTGTGTTGTGATATCTTCCCGTGAGTCCTTGATCTTGATCGTACATGTTTGCGTGTATGATTAGTGTACGGTCAAATCGGGGGCGTCACATTGTGGTACCCAGACATTCTGAGTATATGTTCATTGACAGAACTATTCTCCTCCATTTTGCAGCTATAGAACTTATTGGAGACTCCATATCTCTCAATTCAGGCATTTACCTGAAACATTAACTTCAACTCTTGGAACATCTCAAATGCTCCATGATGTTCAAAATGTCTTTTCAAGTCCTGATTCTAAGCCGTAAAGCATGGCACACTGAACTATCGAGTAGTCATCAGCTTTGCTCTGCGAGAAGTTCACAACGTCCGGAGTTGCTCCTGCAGCGGGTCTTCCACCTAGCGGTGCTTCCAGGACGTAATTCTTTTGTGCAGCAATGAGGATAATCCTCAAGTTACGGACCCAGTCTGTGTAGTTGCTACCATCATCTTTCAACTTAGCTTTCTCTAGGAACGCATTAAAATTCAAAGGAACGATAGCACGGGCCATTGATCTACAACAACATAGACATGCAAAAACTATCAGGTACTAAGTTCATGATAAATTAAAGTTCAATTAATCATATTACTTAAGAACTCCCACTTAGATAGACATACATCTAGTCATTTAAAAGATCACGTGATCCATATCAACTAAACCATGTCCGATCACGTGAGATGGAGTAGTTTTCAATGGTGAACATCACTATGTTCATCATATCTACTATATGATTCACGTTCGACCTTTCGGTCTCAGTGTTCCGAGGCCATATCTGCATATGCTAGGCTTGTCAAGTTTAACCTGAGTATTCTGCACGTGCAAAACTGGCTTGCACCCATTGTATGTGAACATAGAGCTTATCACACCCGATCATCACGTGGTGTCTCAGCACGACGAACTGTAGCAATGGTGCATACTCAGGGAGAACACTTATGAAGGAAATATGCCCTAGAGGCAATAGTAAAGTTGTTATTTATATTTCCTTATATCATGATAAATGTTTATTATTCATGCTAGAATTGTATTAACCGGAAACTTAGTACATGTGTGGATACATAGACAAAACAAAATGTCCCTAGTATGCCTCTACTTGACTAGCTCGTTAATCAAAGATGGTTAAGTTTCCTAACCATAGACATGTGTTGTCATTTGATGAACGGGATCACATCATTAGAGAATGATGTGATGGACAAGACCCATCCGTTAGCTTAGCATTAATGATCGTTTATTTTTTATTGCTATTGCTTTCATCATGACTTATACATGTTCCTCTGACTATGAGATTATGCAACTCCCGAATACTGGAGGAACTCCTTGTGTGCTATCAAATGTCACAACGTAACTGGGTGATTATAAAGATGCTCTATAGGTGTCTCTGAAGGTGTTTGTTTGGTTGGCATAGATCGAGATTAGGATTTGTCACTCCGTGTATCAGAGAGGTATCTCTCGGCCCTCCCGGTAATGCACATCACTATAAGCCTTGCAAGCAATGTGACTAATGAGTTAGTTGCGGGGTGATGCATTACGGAACGAGTAAAGAGACTCGCCGGAAACGAGATTAAACTAGGTATGATGATACCGACGATCGAATCTCGGGCAAGTAACGTACCTATGACAAAGGGAATGACGTATGTTGTTATGCGGCTTGACCGATAAATATCTTCATAGAATATGTAGGAGCCAATACGAGCATCCAGGTTCCGCTATTTGTTATTGACTGGAGATGTGTCTCGGTCATGTCTACATAGTTTTCGAACCCGTAGGGTCCGTGATGACCCACAAGTGTAGGGGATCGATCGTAGCCTTTTCGATAAGTAAGAGTGTCGAACCCAACGAGGAGCAGAAGGAAATGATAAGCGGTTTTCAGCAAGGTATTTTCTGCAAGCACTGAAATTATCAGTAACAGATAGTTTTGTGATAAAGTAATTTGTAACGGGTAACGAGTAATGAAAGTAAATAAGACGCAGCAAGATGGACCAATCCTTTTTGTACCAAAGGACAAGCCTGAACAAACTCTTATATAAAGGAAAGCGCTCCCAAGGACACATGGGAATTATCATCAAGCTAGTTTTCATCACATTCATATGATTCGTGTTTGGTACTTTGATAATTTGATATGTGGGTGAACCGGTGCTTGGGCACTGTCCTTCCTTGGACAAGCATCTGATGGGGTTATGTACCTAGGGTAGGGTCATGGACCTGTTCCAAGTAACTTACCCTAGGACATCCCTAGAAGAGGTCGCCTTCCAGTCGACCAACGAGGATTCACTCGACTGGCCTGAAGGACTCGACCACGAAGACTCACTCGACCACCAGGAGGTCAAGAGGCACTCTGCACCGCAACGGCCTGTAATTAAGTAGACTTTATGATAGTAAAGGCACTTTATGTGGGGCGTTACCAGTAACGCCCCAGACTTAACTCACCTTAAACCCTCTCCTACGTGGGCTGGCTGGGGTCCTGGCGCACTCTATATAAGCCACCCCCCTCCACAGGCAGAAGGGTTCGGCACCTTGTAATCCATACATTCATAATCCACTCGACCGCCTCCGGGCTCCGAGACGTAGGGCTGTTACTTCTTCCGAGAAGGGCCTGAACTCGTACATCCTTTGTGTTTACAACCTCTCCATAGCTAGGACCTTGCCTCTCCATACCTACCCCCCACTCTACTGTCAGGCTTAGAACCACGACAGTTGGCGCCCACCTTGGGGCAGGTGTTTTAGCAATTTTGTGGAGAAGTTGCGATTCTTCCGAGTATTTTCATCATGGTGTCTGCTGGAGTTTTGATCGAGGGTCAAGAGATCCGTCTCGGCACTCTCGCCTTCATCGCCGACGACTCCGCATGGCTCCAGGAAGCTCCACTCGACGTAGATGCGCTCCCCGTCCGCGGTGCGACGCATTTTCGCGCATGTGTCCGCGGCGTTCTGCTGCGGCAACCATCGACTCAGTATCGGTCGGCTCCTCCATCTTCCACCCTCCCGATCTCCCACCAGCGCAAGCGCTCAGGCCGGTCGAGGCTTCAGCGATGGGTGAGTCACGCGGTGGCTCGCCAGTCGGCCACTACACAAGTTGCGGCAATCGAGCCCAACGAATCTCTCTACGGCTTGTTCGATCAGTCGACTGGCTCCGGAGAGACTGCATCCGAGTGCGGAAGCAGTGATCCAGCGGCGGAAATCTTGATGGTCGACGGGCCCCACAGCCCTCCTGGCTTCGCCCGTGGTGGTGGAGCAGGCGACGGCGGCGACCCTGCACGAGGCTACGAAGAGTACCAGCCCGAGCCACTCGACTCTCTGCAAAGAGAAGAGCTTCGCCGCAGGAACGAGGATCCCCTGCGTATTCCCATCGCAGGAGAAACCCCCGAGGCTCGTGCCTTGGAGGAGGCGCGTCTGGCCAATTTGGCCGAGCGCACTCGACTGGAGAACCTTCAGCGAGCACTCGACGAGCGCGCGCGGCAACGAGTTCCCGACACCAGTCGACGTCAACTCTTCCCGCCGACTCAGGTATATCGAACCCCAATTCAGAATTTAGCAGTTGCGACCCGTATAGCAGAGTCCATTCAGCCTTCGCAGTCAGAAGCTGGCAGAGGTTTGCTGCAGATCAGGGATCTGCTCCGGGCAGCAGGAGATCAGAATTCAGCCGTGTCTCAGTCGCGCAACAGAATTCACAGTTGATCTGTCACTGTGAATACGGTTCAGTCGGCTCACAGCCCCAGATCGCCTCCGCGGCGCGAAGGGCGTGAGCATCGGCGAGATCAATATGGCGACAGACTCGACCGAGATGATAGGCGTCGAGTGCCCTATTCCCCTCCGAGGGGTGGGTCTTACGCTCCTCGGCAGCTAGATGATAGGCGTCAGTACAGTACAGGGCGTAGGGTTCCAGCTGACTCCAGAGAGCCAGGCTTCGACGCGCGATCCATTATCGTGCAAGGATTGGTCGACCGGAACAGAGCCCATCGAGGCGCACTCGACAGAGATGTGCCCACGAGCAGTCGACTACATGTTTCTGGTCCTGAATGTTTCAGCAGAGCTATCAGAGCCGCAGTTATCCCCCCCAATTTCAGGTTGGCAACAGGAGTCAGCAAGTTCACTGGTGAGTCTAAGCCTGAAACTTGGCTTGAAGACTACCGAGTGGCAGTTCAGATCGGTGGTGGGAACGACGAGGTGGCCATGAAGCATTTGCCCCTCATGTTGGAAGGTTCTGCCAGGGCATGGTTGACTCAATTGCCTCCTAGCAGTATTTACACTTGGGAAGATCTGTCCCGAGTGTTCGTCAGAACGTTCGAAGGGACTTGCAAGCGACCAGCGGGATTGACAGAGTTGCAAGTCTGCGTGCAGAAAACCAATGAGACTCTCAGAGAGTATATTCAGAGGTGGATCACTTTGCACCACACTGTGGAAAATGTCTCTGACCATCAGGCAGTATGCGCCTTCAAAGATGGTGTCAAGAACAGAGAACTGAGTTTGAAATTTGGTCGAACCAGTGACATGACCTTGAGTCGGATGATGGAGATTGCTACCAAGTACGCCAACGGCGAAGAAGAAGACCGACTCCGAAGCGGCAAGCACAAGCCGAGTCAGTCGGAAAAAGGAAACACCAGTCGGAAACAGAAGCGGAAGGCTGAACCGGCAGCTCCTGGAGAGGCTCTGGCCGTGACTCAAGGAAAGTTTAAGGGGAAACCAAAAGGATCCTGGAACCCCAAGAAGGTAAAGGATAAAGAAGGGAACGACGTGATGGATATGCCGTGTCATATTCACACGAAGAAAGATGAAGAGGGGAATATCATTTACCCAAAGCACACCACTCGCCAATGTCGACTCCTGATCCAACAGTTTCAGGGAAAACAGTCTAAGGACAAGGAGAAGGAGCCGGACAAGGCCGAAGACAAAGAGGACAGTGAGGGAGGATATCCGCATATCAACTCCACTCTGATGATCTTCGCAGATGTGGAAAGCAGAAGTCGACTGAAAGTGATTAACCGAGAGGTTAACATGGTTGCCCCAGCAAAGGCAAATTATCTGAAGTGGTCTCAAACACCCATCACATTCGACCAATCTGATCACCCGACTCATATTGCCACCCCTGGGAGGCAAGCTTTGGTGGTCGATCCAGTTGTCGAAGGCACTCGACTGACAAAGGTGCTGATGGACGGTGGAAGTGGGTTGAATCTGTTATATGCAGACACGTTGAAAGGTATGGGCATTCCGATGTCCCGACTGAGCACTAGTAACATGAGCTTCCATGGAGTTATACCAGGGAAGAAGGCCGAGTCGCTCGGCCAGATAGCTTTGGACGTAGTGTTTGGCGATTCAAAGCATTTTCGCAAAGAAAAGTTGACGTTTGAGGTCGTGGATTTTCAAAGTGCATATCATGCCATTTTGGGGAGACCAGCCTATGCACGGTTCATGGCTCGACCATGTTACGTGTACCTCAAATTGAAGATGCCCGGTCCCAAAGGTGTGATCACTGTCACCGGTGATAGGAAAAAGGCAGAGGAGTGCTTTCAGAAGGGCTCCAAAATTGCCGATTCCCAAGTGACAGCGGTCGAGTTCGAAGAATACAAGCAAAACGCAGATCCGAGTGACTTGCTGCGATCCAAGAAGCCCGCCACAGAGTCTGCATTCCAGTCGTCCGGTGAGACGAAGCCTGTTCACATTCACCCTACCGACCCCGAAGCAGCTCCGACCCGCATCTCCACAACACTCGACCCAAAATAGGAAGAAGCGCTCATCCAGTTCCTCCGTGAGAACTGGGACATTTTTGCATGGAAGCCCGCTGACATGCCAGGTGTTCCCAGGGGACTGGCTGAGCATCGCCTAAGAGTCGACAAGTCTGCAAAGCCAGTCAAAGAACATCTTCGGCGGTCCGCCGTCCAGAAGAGAAAGGCCATTGGTGAAGAAGTGGCTCGACTGTTGGCGGCAGGATTTATCCGAGAGATATTCCACTCCGAGTGGCTCGCTAATGTCGTCATGGTTCCTAAGAAGGACAAGTCGCTCCGAATGTGCATTGATTTCAAGCACATCAACCGGGCCTGCCCGAAAGATCACTTTCCTCTCCCTCGCATAGATCAAATTGTTGACTCGACCGCGGGATGCGAGAGGTTGTCTTTTTTAGATGCTTACTCCGGGTACCACCAGATCCGTCTGTATGGGCCCGATGAAGTAAAAACAGCTTTCATCACTCCATTCGGGTGCTTCTGCTATATCACCATGCCATTCGGCCTCAAGAATGCCGGAGCCACATTTATGCGAATGATCCAGAAGTGTCTACTCACTCAAATCAGTCGGAATGTGGAAGCTTATATGGATGATATTGTTGTCAAGTCACGAAAAGGTTCCGACCTGCTCGCTGACCTCGCCGAAACATTTGCCAACCTCAGAAGGTATGATATCAAGCTCAATCCATCAAAGTGCACATTTGGAGTTCTTGGTGGCAAGTTACTCGGTTTTCTCGTTTCCGAACGGGGAATCGACGCTAACCCAGAAAAGATTGGCACTATTCTCCGAATGAAACGCCCTGTGCGAGTGCACGATGTCCAGAAGCTTACTGGATGCTTGGCCGCATTAAGTCGATTCATCTCACGACTCGGTGAAAAGGCATTGCCTCTTTACCGACTGATGAAGAAGGCTGACAAGTTCGAGTGGACTCCAGAAGCTGATGCAGCGTTTGCCGAGCTAAAAGCTCTGCTCTCCACCCAGCCGGTGCTTGCTGCTCCAATCAGCAAAGAGCCTCTGTTGCTCTACATCGCAGCCACAGGACAAGTCGTCAGTACTGTGCTAACGGTCGAGCGGGAAGAAGAAGGAAAAGCTCTCAAAGTTCAGCGCCCAGTGTATTATTTGTCTGAAGTCTTGACTCCATCCAAGCAGAGATATCCTCATTATCAGAAGCTTGTGTATGGAATATACATGACCACAAAGAAGGTTGCTCATTATTTCTCTGACCATTCAATCACAGTCGTCAGCGACGCTCCACTATCAGAGATTTTGCACAACAGAGATGCAACTGGTCGAGTGGCCAAATGGGCGATTGAACTTCTTCCCCTTGATATCAAGTTTGAGGCAAAGAAAGCCATTAAGTCCCAGGCAATAGCAGATTTCCTCGCCGAGTGGATCGAACAGCAGCAGCCGACTGAAGTTCACTCGGAGCATTGGACCATGTTTTTCGATGGTTCTAAGATGTTGAATGGTTCCGGTGCTGGGGTTGTCCTGGTTTCCCCCAGAGGAGATAAGCTCAGATATGTGCTCCAGATTCACTTTGATTCCTCCAACAATGAGGCAGAATATGAGGCCCTCCTATATGGGTTGCGCATGGCCATTTCACTCGGCGTCCGTCGCCTAATGGTCTATGGCGACTCGGATTTAGTGGTCACTCAGGTGATGAAAGAATGGGACGTGAGAAGCCCAGCCATGACTGGATACTGCAGTGCAGTGAGGAAGCTGGAGAAAAAGTTCGAGGGGTTGGAGCTCCATCATATACCCCGACTGAAAAATCAAGCAGCTGATGATCTAGCAAAGATAGGTTCCAAGAGAGAAGCCATTCCGAGTGGTGTGTTCTTGGAGCATATACATACTCCGTCAGTCAAAGAAGATCCTTTCACCGAAGAAACTCCGCAGCCCAAGAGTGCCAGAGATCCGACTGAAGTTGAAGTCCCAGCGGTGGTCGACTTGATCATGGAGGTTTTGGTAGTCATTCCCGACTGGACGATTCCGTATGTCGCATATATCTTGAGGAAAGAGCTTCCGGAGGATGAGGAAGAGGCTCGACAGATCGTCCGTCGATCTAAGGCCTTTACCGTCATCAAAGGGCAATTATACAGAGAGAGCACGACTGGAGTCGGTCAGAAGTGCATAACACCAGAAGAAGGTCGACTCATCCTCAATGATATTCACTCGGGGACCTGTGGTCATCATGCGTCCTCCCGGACCATCGTGGCCAAAGCATACCGAGCCGGATTTTACTGGCCCAAGGCGAATGAGATGGCAAAGGAGATAGTGGATAAGTGCGAGGGATGTCAGTTCTACTCGAATATGTCGCACAAACCTGCGTCAGCTTTGAAGACCATCCCACTCGTCTGGCCTTTTGCAGTCTGGGGGCTGGACATGGTCGGCCCTTTGAGAACAGGACGAAGTGGCTTCACGCATGTACTGGTGGCAGTCGACAAGTTCACCAAGTGGATCGAGGCTAAACCAATCAAGAGCCTCGACACCGGTACTGCTATTAGCTTCATCAGGGAACTAATATTCAGATATGGAGTCCCGCACAGCATCATTACGGATAACGGGTCGAACTTTGACTCAGAGGAATTCAGAACCTTCTGCAACTCCCAGGGCACACGGGTCGACTACGCATCAGTCGCCCATCCGCAGTCGAATGGACAAGCAGAGCGAGCTAATGGACTGATTCTCAAGGGACTGAAGCCGCGACTGATGCGTGATCTCAAACACGCGGCTGGAGCTTGGGTCGACGAACTTCCATCTGTACTCTGGGGACTGCGGACCACGCCCAATCGGTCGACCGGAAGAACTCCATTCTTCTTGGTCTATGGAGCCGAAGCAGTCTTGCCGAGTGATCTTCTCCACAATGCTCCTCGAGTCGAAATCTACAACGAAGCAAAAGCTGAACAAGCGCGGCAGGACGCAGTCAACCTTTTAGAGGAAGAAAGGGAGATGGCTCTGATCCGGTCGACCATCTACCAACAAGATCTGCGCCGTTTCCACGCCCGAAATGTGAGAGGTCGAGCCTTCCAGGAAGGGGATTTGGTTCTCCGAGTGGATCAGCACAAACCACACAAGCTTGCTCCTTCTTGGGAAGGCCCCTTCATCGTCACCAAGGTTCTCCACAACGGGGCGTACCGTCTTTACAACGTCGAGCATAATATCGACAAGCCCCGAGCTTGGAACGCGGAGCTACTCCGCCCATTTTACACTTAAGTTTTATCACTCGGATGAGTTGCAATAAAGTACTTCTGTAGTTCATGGGTTTAGAAATAATTGTGTCATCACTTTTTATTTTTGCCCACATAAAAACTCCCCCTCAGTGGGTGGCTTAGCCGCGAATCCGTTTCGCCTAAGTTTGTAAAAATCCTATCGAGTGGTGAGCCAGACTCTCACTCGGAGGCTTAGCTGCGAATCCATTTCGCCTAAGTTTATCAGAATCCTACCGAGCGGTAAGCCAGCCTTCCACTCGGGGGCTTAGCTGCAGTCCAAGGACTCGCCTAAGTTTATCAAAATCCTACCGAGTGAAGAGCAACCCTCTCACTCGGGGGCTTAGCTGCAGTCCAAGCACTCGCCTAAGTTTATAAAAATCCTACCGAGTGAAGAGCAACCCTCTCACTCGGGGGCTTAGCTGCAGCCTCGTGCTCGCCTAAGTAATCAAAATCCTACCGAGTGGTAAGCCAGCCTTCCACTCGGAGGCTTAGCTGCAGCCTCGTGCTCGCCTAAGTAATCAAAATCCTACCGAGTGGTAAGCCAGCCTTCCACTCGGAGGCTTAGCTGCAGCCTCGTGCTCGCCTAAGTAATCAAAATCCTACCGAGTGGTAAGCCAGCCTTCCACTCGGAGGCTTAGCTGCAGCCTCGTGCTCGCCTAAGTTATCAAAATCCTACCGAGTGGTAAGCCAGCCTTCCACTCGGAGGCTTAGCTGCAGCCTCGTGCTCGCCTAAGTTATCAAAATCCTACCGAGTGAAGAGCAATCCTCTCACTCGGGGGCTTAGCTGCAGCCTCGTGCTCGCCTAAGTAATCAAAATCCTACCGAGTGGTAAGCCAGCCTTCCACTCGGAGGCTTAGCTGCAGCCTCGTGCTCGCCTAAGTAATCAAAATCCTACCGAGTGGTAAGCCAGCCTTCCACTCGGAGGCTTAGCTGCAGCCTCGTGCTCGCCTAAGTTATCAAAATCCTACCGAGTGGTAAGCCAGCCTTCCACTCGGAGGCTTAGCTGCAGCCTCGTGCTCGCCTAAGTTATCAAAATCCTACCGAGTGAAGAGCAATCCTCTCACTCGGGGGCTTAGCTGCAGCCTCGTGCTCGCCTAAGTTATCAAAATCCTACCGAGTGAAGAGCAACCCTCTCACTCGGGGGCTTAGCTGCAGTCCAAGCACTCGCCTAAGTTGTGAAAATTCTACCGAGTGAAGAGCGATCCTCTCACTCGGGGGCTTAGTTGCAGCCTCGTGCTCGCCTAAGTTATCAAAATCCTACCGAGTGGTAAGCCAGCCTTCCACTCGGAGGCTTAGCTGCAGCCTCGTGCTCGCCTAAGTTACAAAAATCCTACCGAGTGAAGAGCGACCCTCACACTCGGAGGCTTAGCTGCAGTCCAAGCGCTCGCCTAAGCACAGGCACCTTGCTTTGAACCTGCAAAAGACATTTTGAGCCGAAGGCAATCATATTCAAGCGCCAAATTCAAGTTTGAATCGATATCTAAAGGAACCGAAAGTGCTCAGGCGTCGAGCCTGTTAAAGTTTGTCGGTTACAATTCCACTCGGCATACCGAGGCAAATTTAAAGAGTCGAGCCAGAAGAAGTTTTTTACCCCTCCTATGGAGGGCTAGAAGGTGCAACAAATTCATCAAGGTCAATTCCGTCGGCGATCCGAGTGGCAGCTGCAAGGAAAGTCTCCATAAAGGACCTGAAGTCGTGCTTCTTGGTATTGGCCACCCGAAGGGCCGCCAGCTTCTCCTCTCGTGCATCTTTGCAGTGGACTCGGGCCAGACACAGAGCGACATCTGCACCACACCGAGCCGAGGACTTCTTCCACTCTTGCACTCGACCAGGGATCGTGTTCAAGCGGGCCATCAGCGACTCAAGGTCATTCTGAAGTGTCTCCTCAGGCCAGAGCGTCGAGTCGATGCGAGAAGTGGCGGCCTTCAGCCTTGCGAGATAGTCCACGACAGCTGCAACACGAGACTCCAGTCGGAAAACATCCATGGCAACTTCGTCATTCACCGGAGAATTGACGGGGTCAAGGTTTGGCTCCAGTCGGCTGGTTTCTTCTTCAAAGTTTTGACAAAATTCTGCAAGGGTGATCACTAAGTCAAGGAGATAGTCGAATGGAAAAGGCCACAGTTGAAAATATTTGCCAAACACGGAGGTTTACCTTCAAGCATAAGAAACAGCTTCTTGGCAAGGCCACTCAGGAAGGCCTCCAGTTCAGTTTTCTTCTCAGTCAATTTGCTGACTTGGTCGGTCAAGGCAGCTTTGTCAGTTCTCAGTCGACTGACTTCCTTATTGGCAATCCCAAGAGCAGTTTTCAAATTGGTATTGTCTTGTTCGAGCTTGGTGACTGAAGCTAACTTCTCGTCAGCAAGCTTGATCTTCTCAGCTAGCTCAAGGTCTTTCTTCTGCTGGGCCTCCCTTACCTTACCTGCAAGACACAGCAAGATCAGATGTTGAAACAAGCAAGAGGAAAAGCAGTCGTCAGGGTCTCACCAAACATACCTTCAGTCTCCTCCTTTGCCTTTGTCAGCTTCTCCTGAACCAGCTTCAAGCTCAGCTCGACTTGAGTATGCTTCTGTTCCAGTTCTGAGTAGCGAGTCACAAGATCACAAGAGTTCTGCGAAGAACCAATCGACTAAATGTCAAAAATAATTCACTTCCGAGTGAAAAGGGAAAAACACACGTTTCTAAGACTACAGCCGAACACAAGCATTCGACCGTAGTCTCGGGGACTACACCCAGTGGGTGCACTCAGCGTGCCCCCACTAATCCTGTTGAAGACAAAGTCGACCAGTCGACCTCAAAAAAAAAAAACAGTGTGCGAGACGCATTCTCTAAGACTGTGACCAACTGCAAGCAGTCGACCACAGTCTCGGGGACTACACCCAGTGGGTGCACTCAGCGTGCCCCCACCGGTTTGCGAAATCCAGTCGACCAGTCGACTGACAGAAAGATTGACATCATAAAGCCTAAGGCCGACTGCCAGCAGTCGACCTTAGCCTTGGAGACTACACCCAGTGGGTGCACTCAGCGTGCCCCCACCGGTTTGCGAAATCCAGTCGACCAGTCGACTGACAGAAAGATTGACATCATAAAGCCTAAGGCCGACTGCCAGCAGTCGACCTTAGCCTTGGAGACTACACCCAGTGGGTGCACTCAGCGTGCCCCCACCGGTTTGCGAAATCCAGTCGACCAGTCGACTGACAGAAAGATTGACATCATAAAGCCTAAGGCCGACTGCCAGCAGTCGACCTTAGCCTTGGGGACTACACCCAGCGGGTGCACTCAGCGTGCCCCCGCTAACACGGAGTTTATTCGACACACCCAGTGGGTGACTAATATAAATCCCGGAAAAGAAAAGTTTTTGGTAGCATATCCAACAGAACAAACAACAGTCGACTGACCTGGACATTGCTTTGGAGGGCAGAGCTGGCGTCATAAGCTGCCTGGCTCGCATCCCGGATGGTCTTCAGCTGCTCCATCATGAGTCCCGCCTGGCGTATTGCCTCCTTCGCTGCACCAGCTTGGTCCTCTGGGACGTGGTGAGTCGTGAAGAGGGAGGGCTGCTGAGCACTCGTCAGTGGGGTCGCGAAGGTCACCGTGTGTCGAGTGGTGTTCTCTTCCTCCACAGTCAGAATTTCAGGTGCTGACACATCCTGAGGCACCTTACTGGCGGACGCTTTCCGACTCCTCCTGTGCTTCAGCGGCTCTTCATCCTCATCATCATCAGGAAGATCGATAACAGTGTTGGGTGGAGCTGCAGAGAAGGGTCAGGATCAGAGATCGCGAGTCAGTCGACTAAGAACGGTATTAAGAACACAGTACCTGGATTCGAAGTTGCTGCATCCTCCATCTCGTGGTCATCGGCCCGGGCCGAAGTCTCAGAGGTAGCAGCACTGCAACTCCAAAGGATCAGTCGACTAACCTCAGCGTCGACCAAAGATAAAGTTCGCACAAGAATAAGAAAATATGAGCAACACAATTACCCTGATATGGTGGGGATGGACACCTTCATCTTCGGCAGGAGCTTGGTCGGCTTCGAGGAGGCCGCCCTGGGCTGCTTCGGCGCCTTTTCAGTCGGCGCCGGAGAGGTGGTCCGAGGGCGCTTGGTCGACTGAGTGGCAGTCGCAACCCCCTTACCACGTTCGGTCGAAGGGTCGTGGACAAGCTTCGACCGCCTTTCTGAGCGCGGTGGAACGACCTCCTCCTCCTCTTCTTCCTCGTCCTCGATGTCATCTTCATCACCTTCATCATCATCATCGTCGTCGTCATCCCCTGCAGCATCCGAGTCCCATTCCTCCTCTTCCTGGCTCTCGCCCCCGCTCGCCTCGCCCCCGCTCGCCTCGCCTTCCTCAGTCGGAGCTTGTGCCCCATTGGGCATCGAGTACAGCTCGGTGAAGGCCTAGCAGACGCCCAAGCAAGGATCAGTCGACCAGTCGACAGGGTTAGCAGAAATGAGTACGACAAGGACACAATGGAAAGCAGAGCAAGTGTACCTTGTTTGGGTCGCTGTTGTGGTCGAGTGGAGGAATCCTTCTGGCTCCGCGCGGGTTGTCCCTGTTCCCAGTAACGGCTACCATCCACCTTTCCAGAGTGGCGTCGTCGACTTCTTCTGGATGGACTCTAGTCTCGTCTTTGGGCCCACAGTACAACCACATGCAGTGGCTCCGGAACTGGAGAGGCTGGATGCGACGCTTGAGGAAAACCTCCAAAAGGTCCATGCCTGTCACACCCTCCCGAACCAGCTGCACCACGCGCTCCATCAACATCTTCACGTCGGCTTTCTCCTCCGGAATCAGCTTCAGAGGGGAGGGCTTGTTCACTCGGTCCATGGTGAACGGAGGGAGTCCACTCGACTGCCCTGGCGTTGACTGGACCTGGCAGTAGAACCAAGTCGACTGCCAGCCTCTGACGGACTCGGGAAAGGACATGGGCGGGAAGGTGCTATTATTCCTCACCTGAATCCCCAGGCCCCCACACATTTGGACGACTCGGGTCTTCTCATCACCTGGGCTCGCCTTCTTCACGGTCTGAGAGCGACACGTGAAGATACGTTTGAACAAACCCCAGTGCGGTCGACAGCCCAAGAAACCCTCACACATGGACACGAATGCAGCAAGATAGGCAATGGAGTTTGGGGTAAAGTGGTGGAGCTGCGCCCCAAAGAAATTCAAGAAGCCACGGAAGAAAATGCTTGGCGGCAAGGAAAACCCACGATCAACATGAGTGGCCAGAAGCACACACTCACCCTCTTCTGGCTGTGGCTGCCACTCCTTCCCCGGCAACCTCGCAGCTCCGTGAGGGATCAAGCCCTCGTTGGCCATGTCGAGGAGGTCCTTCTCCGTGATGGTCGACTGGATCCAGTCTCCTTGGACCCAGCCTTTCGGCAGGCGGGACCTGGACGAGGACCCTCTGCGGCTGGTGGATCTCCCCTTCGCCTTCTCCGATGCCGACGCCTTCTTGGCACGCTCCAGCGCCGCCGTCTTCTCCTTGGCCATGGTCGCCGGCGAGATGCACGAAGGGAAGTGGTGCGGGGGTGAGAGCGAGCGCGCTGAGCAGGGGGGAAGGAAGCAGAGGGAGAGAGGGAGAATGCTGAGGCGCAACACAGAAATCCTCGCCGGGCACATTTATAAGGTCCCTTCCGAGTGGCTGACATGTGGGCCCGGTCGATCTAATCATATCTGGGAGCAGTTATGAGGACTGGATACGTGGCGAAAAAGGCGGCGCGGAGATCGAGGCGCCTATGCCCCGTCCCATCCGAACGCCGCGGTCCGCCCCGCTTCGCGCGCGCCCCCAAATTTCGCACCCCGCGGAATCCGCGAGCAACAAATCAGTCTGTCAGACGCGGTGTTTCCGGCGATCCGTCGCTCGGAGATCGTCGAAGCTCGAAAGATCACTCGACGAAAAAATAGAATGGATCGAGTCGACCGAAGACAAATTGCTCCCTGTCCACGAAGAGATTCTTTGATCCAGAACAGCGCACAACTATAGCGCAAAGGTTAATCGGAAACGACATCAACTCCTTCTTCACTCGAAGCCTCAATCCATTCGGGGGCTAATGATGGGGTTATGTACCTAGGGTAGGGTCATGGACCTGTTCCAAGTAACTTACCCTAGGACATCCCTAGAAGAGGTCGCCTTCCAGTCGACCAACGAGGATTCACTCGACTGGCCTGAAGGACTCGACCACGAAGACTCACTCGACCACCAGGAGGTCAAGAGGCACTCTGCACCGCAACGGCCTGTAATTAAGTAGACTTTATGATAGTAAAGGCACTTTATGTGGGGCGTTACCAGTAACGCCCCAGACTTAACTCACCTTAAACCCTCTCCTACGTGGGCTGGCTGGGGTCCTGGCGCACTCTATATAAGCCACCCCCCTCCACAGGCAGAAGGGTTCGGCACCTTGTAATCCATACATTCATAATCCACTCGACCGCCTCCGGGCTCCGAGACGTAGGGCTGTTACTTCTTCCGAGAAGGGCCTGAACTCGTACATCCTTTGTGTTTACAACCTCTCCATAGCTAGGACCTTGCCTCTCCATACCTACCCCCCACTCTACTGTCAGGCTTAGAACCACGACAGCATCCCACTTACGATTAACCCCTATTGAAAGAATCCACAACTACAACAAAAGTATTAAGGTAAACCTAACCATGGCAAGAAACATATGGATCCAAATCAGCCCCTTACAAAGCAACACATAAACTAGGGTTTAAGCTTCTGTCACTCTAGCAACCCATCATCTACTTATTACTTCCCAATGCCTTCCTCTAGGCCCAAACAATGGTGAAGTGTCATGTAGTCAACGTTCACATGACACCACTAGAGGAAAGACAACACACATCTCATCAAAATATCGAACGAATACCAAATTCACATGACTACTTATAGCAAGACTTCTCCCATGTCCTCAGGAACAAATGTAACTACTCACAAATCATATTCATGTTCATAATCAGAGGGGTATTAATATGCATAATGGATCTGAACATATGATCTTCCACCAAGTAAACCAACTAGTATCAACTACAAGGAGTAATCGACACTACTAGCAACCCACAGGTACCAATCTGAGGCTTTGGGACAAAGATTGGATACAAGAGATGAACTAGGGTTTGAGAGGAGATGGTGCTGGTGAAGTTGTTGATGGAGATTGACCCCCTCTCGATGAGAGGATCATTGGTGATGACGATGGTGATGATTTCCCCCTTCCAGAGGGAAGTTTCCCCGGCAGAACAGCTCCGTCGGAACCCTATATTGGTTCCGCCAAGGTTCCGCCTCGTGGCAGTGGAGTTTCGTCCCGTAAGGTTGCTTATGATTTTTTCCTCGACGAAAGACTCCACATAGCCAAAGATGGGCATCAGAGGGCCACCAGGGGGCCCACGAGGCATGGGGCAAGGGGGGCCACCCAGCGTCCATGAGGCAGGGGGCGCGCCACCCACCCTCGTGGACGGTGGGTGGCCCCCCTATGGTACTTCTTTCGCCCAATATTTTTTATATATTCTGACAATAACTCCCGTGGAGTTTCAGGACTTTTGGAGGTGTGCAGAATACGTCTCTAATATTTGCTCCTTTTCCAGCCCAGAATTCCAGCTGCCGGCATTCCCCTCTCCTTGTAAACCTTGTAAAATAAGAGAGAAAAGGCATAAGTATTGTGACATAATGTGTAATAACAGCCCATAATGCAATAAATATCGATATAAAAGCATGATGCAAAATGGACGTATCAACTCCCCCAAGCTTAGACCTTGCTTGTCCTCAAGCGAAAGCCGAAATCGAAAAATATGTCCACATGTTTAGAGATAGAGGTGTTGATAAAATGAAATACGGACATGAGGGCATCGTGATCATTCTTAGAACAACACCAACACACACACACACACACACATATATATAAACACTATTCTGATCATGGGATCAGAATAATATTCTGATCACAACCTGACCTGCCCCGCTAGTAGTACGTTGAACTTCCCTGTGAACTAGGTTGAACTTCCGCCAACATTGCCCAAATGGGGCTTGCGATATACCGTTGGAAGGCTATGGACACCAGTATCATGACCCAAGTTAATTTTTTGGCAAAATGTAAGCGGTTTAAGAGCAGTTTTGAAAACCGTTTTCTCTTCGCACAAAAAACGTGAATTGTATTTTCGATCACATTTCTAAACCGTTTATCGGAATGAGGCATATAATATGGCGTTGGAAAGCTGCTGCAAAACCGCTCCTTCCACATGTTGAAAGTTTTCTCTAATTCCCTATGGTTAAAGAGTTATTTGAAAAAACATAAAATTTCGTAAACCGAATAGTTGAGTTCGTTTTTTCGATGTCATTTCTAAACGGCTAATCCAATGGAGGCATATGATACGGCATTGGAAAGCTTATGAAAATGCGCTACTTTTTCATCTTGAAAGTTTTTTCTAATTTTGAATGGTTTAAGAGTAATTTAGAAAATGGTCCAAGTCCTACCGAGTTCGTATTTTCGATCTAATTTTTTAACCGTGCATCTGAATGCAGCAAATGATATGGCGTTGGAAAGCTTGAACAAATGCAAAACTTTTTGGTATGTATGGTTTCTCCCAATTATTTGCGGTTTTAAGTCAGTTTTGAAAATGGCGAAAAACATATTTTTGCCGTAATTTCTACAAACTTTATCGGAACGGGGCAAATAATATACCGCTGAAAAGATACGGAAAATGCGAAACTTTTTCATGTTGATGGTTTTCTCTGATTCCTAGCCATTTTCAAATTATTTCGAAAAGGGCGAGATCATGCGTTCTGCCTTTATCACGAAACAGATTCTTCAAAAATGCACCGCGTGAAGAACCTGAACTTCTCAGCGCGTGTACCTGAACTTCACTCTGTTTTTCACATGATTTTTTTGCTCGTAGGTCTCCATCCACTGCTCGTAACTCTCCATCCACTCACCGGAATTGAGCAAGTGATATACCAGTGGAAAGCTGCTGTAAGCACATAACTTTCTCGTGTTGATCGTTTTTTCATACTCGCGACAATTTTAAAAGTTTTTCACCTCAAATTCATTCACTATAGTAGTCGAACTTCCTGTTGTTTTCATGTTGAACTTCCGTGACATATTTTCGTTTGTAATTTTCTCATCCATTCGTTAGTGTTACACAAATGATATTTCTTTTGTACAAACCTATCTCACAATTTTTTTTAACTTTCTTCGACCGAGGACTTGAACTTACACAAATGATTTACTATCGTTTTGAAGTAAATAAGAAAACGACGAGATAATGATTTCTGCCTTCATCGTGAATAGAAATGCACTGCGTGAAGTAGTTGAACTTCTCGGGCATGTCCGTTTGAACTTCACTCTATTTCACTTTATTGTATTTTTCTTATACGAAACACACACCATGCAGTACGTGAACTTCTGGATGTTATCAATTTGAACTTCTCTCTGGTTTGAGTCAATTATTTTAAAACACAACAAACAACATCTTTTTATGTATTTTGGACATCTAAATACACGGTGAACCTCTCTCACAAGAATTTTTGAACTTTTCCTCGCCGAACACTTGAACTTCTAGCAACCATTTTTTTCATTTATGAGTTGTTTTTAAAAGTGCAAAAAAGGCGTTGTGTTTTTTTTAAAAGGTAAATCCTAGGTTTTAATAAGCTCCGAACTCCTCTGTTATTTCAATTTGAACTTCATCTTTTTATATTTTTGAGTAAAGAATTGTATTCGATTTTTATACGGAAAAATCGAACATGGAAATACAAGGTGAACCTCTCTCGCAAGAATTTTTGAACTTCTCCGGACACATCACTTGAACTTCTGTCAACAAACCTTTTAAGCTTTTATTTTTCTATACTTTTTTATTCTCACCTGAAATGCACTCCTTTTAGTTCTTGAACTTCTCATTGTTTTCACAATGAACTTCTGTCACATTTTTGGGTATACGAAGAACTACATGCAATTGAAGGTCAGACGTCATTTCTTACCATTTTAAAATACGTAATTGGAGGTTGGACGTCCCGCAATATAAATTCTGAACAACATACACTAATTTGTTTTAACCGTTTTTGGGAATAGAGCGTGTGATATACCCTTTGGAATAGAACATAGGATATACCTTTTGGAAAGTTTTTGAATACATTGTAAACCTCTCTCATACGAATTTCTGAACTTTCCTAGGCCAAGCCAACTATCAACAATCTTTTTACCTTTTTATTGTATTTTCTCATACGAAACACACACCATGCACTACGTGAACTTCCGACAGTTACCACTCTGGACATTGACCCACTCTAACTTTTTACAAAACAAAATTATAGTTTTTTTCACTTTCTACGATTTGTTTTTTTTTCACGCGGCATTTTTTGTTGTGAGTGAAATGGCCTAGATGGTCCTTTTTTTGGTAATGAATTTCTTTAGTATATGCTACACGTGAACTTATGAATTTCTAAAACATAACAGTTAAGCTTTTGTTTCAAGCAACATGCACCATTTTGTTTGAACCGTTATTCAGAATAAGAATATTTATACATCTTAGAAAAGTTGTTGAATAGATAAAACTTTTTAATGTAGAGAATTTTTGTTTCAAATTTGTAATGGATTGAGAGAATTATTTTAATTCACAAAACAAGAAATTTTTATGCGTTTTTGCACATGTAAATACACGGTGAGCCTCTCGCACAATTATTTTTGAACTTCCCCGAGCCAAGTACTTGAACCTCTAGCAACAAAAAAATTTAGACTTTGCTTTTTTATTTTTATTTTCTCATATGAAACACACACACCATGTAGTACGTGAACTTCAGGCTCTTATCACTTTGAACCGCTCTCTCCTTTTTCCCCCAAGTCCTAAAACTCTCATAAAAAATGAGCATTTAAATCCAAGGTTTTTATTATATTTGAACTTCTCTGCTTTTTTAATTTGAAGTTCTTACTTTTATTCTTAGAAAGGAAAAAAATGTTTTTTCATGTAAACATCGTATAACCTTTTTAAAATTGAACTTCATACTTTAATTTTTCATACAAACAAGAAGAATTTGAGTTTTTCGTATATATCGAACTGATTCATTTTTTAGTTTGAAATTCTTGACTTTATTTTTAAAATCAAATTGCTCCAAAAAAATTAAATGACAAAATGATGCTACCCTTTAACAATGAAAAAAATTATTTTTATAGACATCAAACCGCTCTGTTTTTGTAATTTTGGAACTACTTTGTGTATTTTTAGAAATGGGAAAAATTCGATTTTTTAGTAACTGTCGAACTTCTTGGTTATTTCGAATTGAACTTCTTGGTTTATTCGTTAGCAACGGCAAAAAATCGAGTTTTTGTAATAAATATTGAACTGCTTCTTTTTTGAAATTGAACTTCTTGGTTATTTATTTAGTATCGAGGAAAATCTGAGTTTTTCATGTACATTGAACTTTTATATTTTTTAAAATTGAACTTCTTGTTTTTTTTTCAATTTTTGGACTCCTTTGTTTTATTCATTTGTAACGGAAAAAACTAGTTTTGTAATAAACATTGTAAAACTTCTGGGATATTTTCGAACTGAACTTCTTGGTTTTTTTGTTAGTAACGGGAAAAATTATGAGAAGAATATGAATTTTTTGTAGACATCGAACTTCAGCATTTTTAAAATTTGAACTTCTTAGTTTTATTTATTAGTAACGGGGAAAATCCTTTTCTATAAATATCAAACTGCTCAGTTATTTTAATTTGAACTTCTAGGTTTTTTATAAAACAGGGGAAATCATTTTTTATAATCATTTTTTAATTATTCCATTTTAAATTTGAACTTCTTTTATTCTTTAGTAACGAGAAAAAATCTGAGTTTTTTTATAAACTTCGAACCTCTCTGTTATTTTAATGGTTCTTAGTTTTAAATTCTCTGAACACACTTAATTTGAACTTCTTGGTTTTTTAAATTTGGATTTCATGCTGATATTCATTAAGAACGATGAAAGAACCAACCTGAACACACAAGTGTATATGCGGCCTGCTTGTTGTTGGTGATAAAAATGAATTTCACTTAATATATCAGTAAGTTCGGACAAGTATATAGGTTCAGTGAGAACACAAGAATGCATAGAGAGAGAAAATCGGAAAAAAAAGGTCAAGAATGAAAAGAACAAAACATCCATTATGCAAAATAACATGTCATCAAGATTTCAGAAAATCTTTGGAGAGTGTATTTCTGAATATCAACATCTAAAACTTTTTCCCAGCAAGACTCACAGGATATACTAATTTACACCAATGTTCTTAATTGGATACTGCCTGTACCCAAATTTGGACTACGGTGAGCCGCATGGAGCACCCAGGATCTTGACTTAAGGTTGCAAGTTGTAGGCACCGACACGGCAGCTACGGAGGCAGATCACGGACGTGGCGACATAAGACTTCTCAAAGTAATATCTAATGATAGGATTTAAATTTTTGTGCATGGAGCTAATTGAGAAATAAACACAAACAATTTGTACAGCAAAACATGCCATTGTCATGCAAAAAATTACACCGCAACGCGGACTGAAATTAGACAATCCAAAAAAGGAGAGGCAGAATCGTTGCATCATCAGAAATAATGAGTGGCTGCTTCTATTTTCCTCTTGTGTGTCCTAGGAGAGCCTGCTGGAATTAACAAGTAGAAGGTACAAAAGCTCATGACCATGGCTTCAAAGGAACTCCCAGTCCCCCAAAACGATCTTCGTTCTCTAATAAAGTTGTTGACTTGATTTGGTTGTTCAGCTGGTAGATGTGTGGTTAGTGCTCAATTTAAATAAAAAATAATGCTAATTTTGTATAGCATGGAGAAATACACACATACACGTCTCTATATCTGATAGGAGCATTTGAACGAACATGTAGTAATCATTAGCACATCACAAACCTGATGGATCCAAAAGTGCATGTGGACGGCAAAGGCAAAAATGGCTGCTACTAGATCCGACCACGAGCCAACAACACTAATAGAGCGTCAGTGCCACAAATGGGACACACACCAACAGTGCCAGCAATGGGAGCCATGCGTGTGAAGTTCTCCAGTGATAGTATATACACGGTTATAGTCCAATGCAAAATTTTCAGAAAATCAACACACTGAACTTCTAGAGGACTAGAGGCTGACCTTTTCTTGTTCCTAGCAGGGGGTCTGCAGCTCGTGAATTGTTTGCTAGGAGGTTGGCGCCGGATGCTCGGGGTGGTTAGCAGAGACGGCGAGTATGATGGATCGCGGAGGCGGCGACTAGCAGTGTGGATGGTGGCGCGCGCGGTGGTTGGGCAGTTCGCCGGGCGAAGCTGGTTCACGGCAGCGAGCAAGATGCAAAGGGGCGGCGTGCATGGCTAGCTTGGGCGGGATGAGGATGGTGGCAGGGCTGCGGTAGGAGGCTGCCGGCGGGCCGCAGAATGAGTCCGGCGGTGGGCCGCAGAAGTAGTCCGGCGGCGGATCCGCCGGAGGAAGTCGGCGGCGGGCCGCTGGAGGAGGCCAGCGACGAGTCCATGGGAGGAGGCCGGCGGCGGGGCATGGTAGGAGGCGGGCGGTGGATCCGCTGGAGGAAGCCGGCGGCGAGCCGCGGGAGGAAGTCGGCGGCGAGCCACAGGAGGAGGCCGGCGGCAGGGCTGCAGGAGGAGGCGACGAGGCTGCAGGAGAAGAAGGTCGTGTTGGGTTATTTAGGCCGTCCGAAAATGTGTTTATGGGCCGGTTCGATGGATCTCGGGAACACCTGTTCGGCCCCTATATATAGGCATTGTGATCCAAATAGTTATTCTAATCCCAGGATTAGAATAGTGTTGTCCTATGATCTCTTATGATCTCTTATGCTAAAGTAACAATTCATTCACATAGTCAAGTGTGAATCGGAAACTTCATTGAAAACTAAGAAACTATAATCTCAGTCATTGAAGCAATTGCAATTTATCATAACATAGGAAAGAGTCAACATAAGAGCTTCTCAGCAAGTCCACATACTCAACCATCATTTAGTCTTTCACAATTGCTAACACTCAAGCGATATTTATGGTTATGAAGTTTTAATCGGACACAGAGAAAGATAGGGGCTTGTAGTTTTGCCTCCCAACTTTTTACCTCAAGGGTAATGTCAACAATAATAGTTCATGAAAACTCACATCCAATTAGTTATATATACTTGGATCTTTCCAACACATTGTGCTTGCCAAAGGATAAAATGTAAAAAGGAAAGGTGAAGATCACCGTGACTCTTGCATGAAGTATAAGACAAGAATAAAAGATAGGCCCTTTGCAGAGGGAAACAGAGGTTGTCATGTGCTTTTATGGTTGGATGCACAAAATCTTAATGCGAAAGAACGTCACTTTATATTGCCACTTGTGATATAGACCTTTATTATGCAGTCTGTCGCTTTTATTTCTTCCACATCACAAGATCGTATAAAAGCTTATTTTCTCCACACTAATAAATCATACATATTTAGAGCGCAAATTTTTATTGCTTGCTTACTTGAAGGATCTTACTCAATCCATAGGTAGATATGGTGGACTCTCATGGCAAAACTGGGTTTAAGGATATTTGGAAGCACAAGTAGTATATGTACTTGGTGCAAAGAAATTGGCTAGCGAGAGAGGGAAAGGCAAGCTCAACATGTTGGATGATCCGTGACAATATAATTTATCTCACATGCAAGAAAACATAACCCATTACGTTGTCTTCCTTGTCCAACATCAACTCTTTAGCATGTCATATTTTAATGAGTACTCACAATCATAAAAGATGTCCAAGATAGTATATTTATATGTGAAAACCTCCCTTTCTTTATTACCTCCTATTAATTGCAACGATGACCAAAACTATGTTTGTCAACTCTCAACAATTTTTATTTATCATACTCTTTATATGTGAAGTCATTACTCTCCATAAGATCCATATGATCTCTTTATTTATTTTTATTTCTTATCTTTTATTCTATTCCCTCAAGATCATAGCAAAATAATCAAGCCCTTGACTCAACACTAATCTTTATTATATATAGCTCACGGACTCGATTACATAGAAGGATCATAAAGCAAAACTCATAACTAGATCATACTAAAACCACTACAAAAAAATACACTTTCGTGATGATACGTGTTTGTCATAGTAGGTCGCGTTTTTTGTCATGCATGTACATCCATGACAGATTTATGACAGAATCAAGATAGTCATACCTGTGTTGTCGTAGAAGTGTTCCATGACATTACCAAAATTATCATCACGGAAGTGTCCACTTCCATGACGATAAATCGCGCGTCACAGAAGTGCTTTCATCAAGGGTGACCGACACGTGGCATCCACCGTAACGGAACGCCGTTAAGCTATCGGGTCGGGTTTTGGATCCGATAACCCGTTAACAGCCCCGACCAATGGGAAATTTCCACGTGTAAAATTCTTATTGGCCGGACGAAACACGTGTCAGCTCGTCAGTGGGTCAGATAGGCGCCTATGATATGTCGACACGTGCCACGGCCCACCACTGGCCCATTTAGCTTACAAAGCCGGCCCGTTTGACTTGGTCAAAAGTTAACGGGCTGGCCCATGAAAAGCCTGTTAACGGTCTCTTCGCAAATAGCCCATTTTACGGCCCGTTAACTCACGGCCCGTTAGGCCCTAAAGGAAATCGGCCCAACAACGTCATGTGGGCCGTCGAATATAACACCAGCCCATTTCACTTTCGGCCCATGTATGGCCCACGACGTCTTTCGGCCCATATGAGGCCTTCGTATCTTTCGGCCCTTTACAGGCCCACGGTGACTCTAGCCCATAATGAACAGTAATTTTCTTTATACCCGTTAACGGCCCGTGATTTACATGGGCCGTTTCCAGCCCGTGTTAGCTTTCGGCCTATTGACGGCCCATACGTTCTTGGGCTCCTTTTCGGCCCTCGATTACTTCCGGCCCGTTACTGGCCTGTTCCCCTAATGGGCCAAATTCGGCCCATGGCAAGAGTCGGCCCGTTACTGGCCTGTTCCCCTAATGGGCCAAATTCGGCCCATGGCAAGAGTCGGCCCGTTACTGGCCTGTTACCCTAATGGGCCAAATTCGGCCCATGGCAAGAGTCGGCCCGTTTCTGGCCTGTTAACCCGTTGCGCCGTTTCCAGCCCGTCCTATATTCTGGCCCATTAACGACCCGTTATGCCTGTGACAGAATTAAGCCTTTGCTGTCCTACGGCCTGTTAACGGCCTGTTACCGTGCTGGGCCGATACCAATTACGCCCGATTACGGCCCATGTAGACCCATTTATCCGACGGCCCGAGGCCCACCGATTACAGGCCCATTTATCGACGGCCCGTAGGAGACCCATGGATCCTACGGCCCGTATATGGCCCATGGTAGTTGCGGCCACTAGCAAACCAGGGAAAAAGAAGACTAGGAAATAAATAAGGCCGAAACTAACGCTAGGCTATTAAGGCGATTGCACAGATTACATCCACTCGGCATCAAAGATCGCCACCAGTGCAAATATAGGGAACACCCTACACTATACAAAAATGGCTTGCTGTTTTCTTCAGCCGGTGGCTGCACGTTAAGAATAAATTTTGTATCGCACCAAAACAAATTACAACTATATAACAAAAGGAAGGTTGGCATAAAACTTAACAGTCTAGCAGATAAATGCACCACCAGAAGTTCAGAAGCTCAGTTCATTTGACCTGACTGTTACGTTTTCATGCTGTATTGTCCGATGGAGCACCATAACCCTCGCCTTCATTTCCCCTAGGCTCCTGAACAACATAGCAAATGTCTGATAGTCTGGTTTCAAAACCATGCATATCTTGACGACATTGAGCAATGTTTCTCCTTGTTTCACAAAGGGTCTCTGTTAGGGAATGGACTTGTGTCTGGAGCGCAGATACAACATTGCTTTGAGCTTGCATATCTTGATCATGAGGCAGTTTGGACGATATTGCCTTAACAACCAACCCAGTATTACGCAGGAACGTGCTTTTGGCACTGTTAGTGGACAGGTACTGACCCACTGCAGCAAGAGCTGACATTGCGGTTATAGTTGCCTCGCCACCTTCAGAAGGTGGCGGTTCCACCATTTTTTCCATAGCTCGCTGAAAAGTTGAGGTTTTACATTAGTAGTACCAGAACAGAAGATATTAAGGAGGCAGCA
This sequence comes from Triticum aestivum, assembly GCF_018294505.1. Classification (NCBI taxonomy): domain Eukaryota; kingdom Viridiplantae; phylum Streptophyta; class Magnoliopsida; order Poales; family Poaceae; genus Triticum; species Triticum aestivum. The sequence continues at coordinate 123,847,540 of NC_057797.1, forward strand.
AAACCAAACAAAATAGCTTTGGTCTATATACAGAACTTATTCTGGTGAACCCATGTAAAATATTAGTTGTATTTTATTGCAAAGTACATAATAAAACCAGGTTCCAAACATATGACCATGTACCATCGCTAATGTATTGTCTATTTCTTCACATTGTATTGAGGGCTAAGGATAAAGAGACGAAGTTTATAATACGGTAAGCATAGTATGACATCATTCATATCACAAAACAACTGAGAACAGACAAACAGGCAATTGTAACGTTGTGTGGGCAAGTCCAGCACGGAACTAGATTACGGGTCAAGATCAAAGGAACATCACTCCTCTCTTTTAAACCTTGTAAGGTGCAATGATACGCTAAGACAATTGTGTATAAAATTGAAAAGAGTAATAGACATTGGCTGCAAACCATGCAGTTCAAGGCACAAGTCAGAGTAAGTAGTAGTTAAAAGGCATGAGGATTAAGGACTTACAACAGCGGCTTTGACTGGTGTAGTCATGCCCTTCTTCTTGCTGGTGTGACAGTCCTTGAAGATTTCCACAGCATTTGGTTCAGGTACTTTTTGGTCCTTGCGGGCTTTCCTCTGCATTTCGAACAAGTCAATATAGATCTGATAATATGGTACAGCGAAAAGAGTGAAACAACAGCTAATTACAAGAGCCTCGCAGTGTGCAATATAGCTACGAGATCCTGTCGTCTGTTGGAATTTCACTTTCGTACGGTTGGCCTTGTTCTTTGAACAGTTCACCTACAAGAAGATAGATTTGTGTGGCACATGCGTAAATAGGACTTCAACATGTGATCTGATCACATATATATAATGTACCTGATACTTCGGATCAGACCAGTGTTTAACAAGGCCCCTCCAGTCTTCATCCGATATATTTTCCACTGGAGATGTTTGGGAAAGTTCACTGTTAGCCTTGCCTTCAAAGTGAGTTTTCCTCAAGTTATACCGATACTGTCGCAGAGCAGACTTGAAAACATGGGTGCAAGCTTGTCTGGTTGCATCATCTTGGCTATCCAACTTGAACCTCATCTGTTGAAAATTATGGGAGTCTCATTATCAGCAACCTAGAAAGTATGGGACAGAGCAAGACGATATTACTAGTTTCCATACATAACCATACTTACAGATAAATGGTCGAGGAAGGTGTTGAACTGGGTTTCGTCTTTGTCATTCCTGTACTGAATCCATGTTGGGAGGATACGTACATGACACCTAACGGCAACCGCTGCCTCTGATACTAACTTGGCTGACTCTGTAGCATCACGTGGCCTTTTTAAACCTGCCTCAAAACGGATCTCCATTCTTCCTCCTCTAGATTTAGTTAACCTATCGAGCATTATCCCTGATGTTTGTTTCCTCTTGCGCCTAGGTGCTAGTCCAACAACGAACATAGGAAGTGTTAGTGTACATCAAACTGTGAGACTACATATAAAGAAGCATGCAACTGTAACTTGACTCCAGCAACTACCTTCTTGCTGTTGAAGCTCACAAGGTTCATCTGATATTGCCAACTCGTCTTGTGTCAAGAGTGCTTGGGAAGTAGTGTCAGGTGGCAAGGGAGCTTGGGAACGTGCTGCTAGCTCAGTTGACGCACGAGTAAGTCGTGCAGCTGGTAGTACTGTGGTAGGTGTTGCAAGAACTAGGGTTGTCTCTGCTTGTTTGGTGGCAGCTATTTGTTTCTGTTTGGCTTTTTTTGCAACTCGTGTAGCATGGGATGCCGTGTTTGTAGAATTTTCTGCTGGACTTTGACCTTCTATTGCACCATCAGTACCAGCAGAATCTGCAGGATTCATCCGCTTCTCATTCCCTGCCATTCTGTGTTTCTTCCTCTTTCTCTGTGCCATGTTAAGTCAAGCCGACAAGAAAAACGAATAACAATTTAGTTCTTCAGAACAAATTGATGCGTGATGCAGACGAACTGAACTTTGATGTTAGACAACCACATGATAGGAGGATGTAATATGTATGAAAAACAGGACGGAAGAGATAACCAGAACTATGATGTGTAAACTAAGAAGAAGACATTTCACCAAATTAGAAGCAATGCAATGGAAGGTAGACACCATATGAAAGATGCTACAAATATCGCTCTGCCAAGTTAACAGTGTCTCATCATAAATGGCGTTTAAACAAATGTGAAGCAGTACAAGAAATAAATCATATGCAAGATGCAAACAACATCACACTACCATGTTAGAGGTCTCTCGTCATTAGTGCCATTGCATATTCACAGCATTGCATATTCACAGCTTATGATGTGTAAACTAAGGAGAAGGCATTTCAACAAATTAGAAGCAATGAAAGCTAGACACCATATGAAAGATGCAACGAATATCACTCTACCAAGTTAAAACTGTCTCGTCATAAGTGCCATTTCAACAAATTAGTAGTACAAGCTAGAAAAGAATGTGAGATGTAACCTATATCACACTCCGAAGTCAAACGTGTCTTATGATAAGTGATTGTTGCAGGTTACACAACAGTAGTAATTTGATGTAAGAACATGGTGTGATAGACAGATATTGTATGTTCTAGAAACAGGAACACGTGTCTTATTCAAGTATAATGTGTAAAGTAAGCAGATGGAATTCAACAAAATTAGAAGCAATACAAGCTAGACATCACACATAACATGCAACCACATATAACAGTGCCAAGTTAGAGGGAGCACCGGTGATGCTGCACTAGGGGAGACGTGCTCATCATAAACACAGCTTTGTTGAGTGTCTATGCATGTGTTGTCTTGGAAATCATCTTGGGGGTGTGGAGGAGTAGAAACTGTAGAGGTCCTCCGTTCGGAAGGAGCACCTTTATCCGCTGCCTTGCTAACTTCCTTCCGCTTTATTGATTTTGAATTGTCAAGTAAAACAGACAAGAAAAAGCAATAAAATTCTCTCTTCAGAACTCATTCATGTATGATACTGACAATCACTACTTTGATGTAAGGCAAACACATGATACCAGGATGGAATATGTACGAAAAACAGGACGACATGGCATGTTCACAACTGTTTGTGTAAACTAAGCAGAAACCATTCCAGCAAATAAGAAGCAATGCAAGCTAGACACCACATGAAAAATGCAACCAATATGACTCTGCCAAGTTAAAAGCGTCCCATCATAAATGGAATTTCAACAAATTAGAAGCAGCGCATGCTATAAATCATATGAAAGATGCAACTAATATCGCACTGCATATACTAAAGGTGTCTCGTCATGTTGATTGATGCGGGATACAAAAAAACAATAGTTTTATGTAAGGACATGCTTAATAGACAGATGTACTATGTACTAAATACAGGAAGGCATGTCACATTAACAGGTATAATGTATAAGCTAAGCAGACTAGCACATGCAGTTTAACCAGATTGGAAGAATTACAATCTAGACACCATATGCAACATGCAACCACATATCGCGATGCTAGTGTAGGGGAAATGATGTAATCAACTACAGAGCTACGTTCACTATCTTCATCTAGCACCTATGTTTCTTGAGAATCATGTCGGGAGGCTGACGCCGCATTCTTTAAATGAGGAGTAGTCCCCTTGCCTACCTGCCTCATCATAAGCGATTGATGAGGGATACACAAGAACATTAGTTTGATGTAAGAACATGGTTAATACACAGATGTACTAGTATGTACCAAAAACAGAAAGGCATGTCATATTCAAAGGTATAATGTGTAAGCTAAGCAGATGCAATTTAACCAAATTGGAAGCAATACAAGCTAGACATCTGGCTGGAGTGGTGAGCATGATCATCTAGGACCTGAGAGCCTGGTGGAAGGCAGGCTGCTTCGCCACCATCGCAGCTTTTTAGTTGGCTTCCAGGTGATGCCTATCTTTGCTGGGCTTGTCACTGGCTCGGCTAGTGCCCTGACTAGCTATTTGTCTTATGGTGCTCACGGGATGGTGGTTCATGTAAAAAAATATTTCCTTCTCTTACCGACTTCGGCCTTTCGAATACAAGCTAGACACAATATGGAACATGCAACCACATATGACATCGCGAAGTTAAAGCAAGCACCTAGGATGGTGGTTCATTGCGAGCGAGGTCATCAACTCCAGAGCTACGTTCCCCATCTCCATATGCTGACACTACACCCTTTAAACCGTTGAAACGTGTCTTGCCTAGCCGCACACCAAACTGGAGCGACTTCTCTCTTTTCTTTTTGGCTTCTCTCATGGCAGCAGAGTCTGAAATACCCTTGCATAAAAACACAACAGTGAGAGTAAGGGTGAAGTGTGTGCATAACTAGTGCACTGTAAAAGTAGCAGATAGCAGGTGGCTGAAAAATAAATGACAGGAGACATATGATAGCTCTACAACATTGCATGGCAAACAAAATTAGATTCTACTCTGTATGATTTTGTAATATATGAGCACAAGAAATGCAGGTACTCCTCCAGCACACCACCACATGTGGTCATATCTAAGATAACAGTCGCTTGAAAATAAATAGGTCACTCGATTTTTTTAATGAACCATCCGGTCTATAAGGAACGGGCAGATGGCCTTCGTCTACCTCCCGCCAGTAACTGTTGACGATCTTTCTCGAACCGCCAGCGACCACCGGCCCAGACCCCTGCCTCCGTCGCCCCGCCCTCCCATCGACCTCAGACCACCGCCGTGCTTGACTGAGCCCCCAGGCCATCCCTTTAATCCTGGTCGACCTCCAGATCGGGCGCCAGTAGCTCTAGGCCGCACACACCCCTGAGATAAACACCAAGGCACTGCTTCCCCAGCGTAATAGGCGTACTAGCGCTTGTTACGCCAGGGAATGCTTCCGTTAATTGGGAATCAAGTGGCCAGAAATTGAAATTCAGGGGGACGACGGATCTCTAGCTAAGGTGAAATAGTATATGAGGAGAAACCTTGTGCATCATGAGTTACTAGGAACATCTAGTATCAAGAAGAAGCGGTCAACTAGTGTCTTCTGTGGGATGAATACCGTGCAAGCAGAGACGTAAGATTTGCACGAATAAGGGAAGAGGAGTACCTTTTTCGGTTGTCGGTGTGGTCACCTCCACAAGTCGCGCCGATTTTCTTCTTTTTACCGGGGAAACCGATGTTCTGGAGGGTGCAGGTGATACGTCTCCAAGGTATCTATAATTTTTGATTGCTCCATGCTATATTATCTACTGTTTTAGGAAATATTGGGCTTTATTATCCACTTTTATATTATTTTTGGGACTAACCTATTAACCGGAGGCCCAGTCCAGATTTGATGTTTTATGCCTATTTCAGTGTTTTGAAGAAAAGGAATATCAAACGGAGTCGAAACGGAACGAAATCAACTGGAGAAGTTATTTTTGGAAGGAAACACACCTGACGGACTTGGAACCCACGTCAAGGAAGAAACGAGGTGCTCACGAGGGTGGGGGGCGCTCCCCCCTAGGGCACGCCCCCCTGTCTCGTGGGGCCCTCGTGGCTCCCTTGACATACCTCCTGCACCCATATATACCTACGTGACCTAAAACTTCCAGAACGCACAATAGATCAGGAGTAACGCCGCCAGAAGCCTCCGTAGCCACCGAAAACCAACCTAGACCCGTTCCGACACCCTGCCGGAGGGGACAATCCCCCTCCGGTGGCCATCTTCATCATCCCGGCGCTCCCCATGACGAGTATGGAGTAGTTCTCCCTCGGGGCTGAGGGTATGTACCAGTAGCTATGTGTTTGATCTCTCTCTCTCTCTCGTGTTCTTGATTTGGCACGATCTTGATGTATCGTGAGCTTTGCTATTATAGTTGGATCTTATGTTTCTCCTCCCCCTCTTCTCTCTTGTAATGAATTGAGTTCCCCTTTGAAGTAATCTTATCGGATTGAGTCTTTAAAGACTTGAGAACACTTGATGTATGTCTTGCCGTGGATATCTGTGGTGACAATGGGATACCATGTGCCACTTGATGTATGTCTTGGTGACCAACTTGCAAGTTTCGTGACATTGGAACCTATGCATAGGGGTTGGCACACGTTTTCGTCGTGATTCTCCGGTAGGAACTTTGGGGCACTCTTTGAGGTTCTATGTGTTGGTTGAATAGATGAATTGAGATAGTGTGATGCATATCGTATAATCATACCCACGGATACTTGAGGAGACATTGGAGTATCTAGGTGACATTAGGGTTTTGGTTGATTTGTATCTTAAGGTGTTATTCTAGTACGAACTCTAGGGCTGTTTGTGACACTTATAGGAATAGCCCAACGGATTGATTGGAAAGAATAACTTTGAGGTTGTTTCGTACCCTACCTTAATCTCTTCGTTCGTTCTCCGCTATTAGTGACTTTGGAGTGACTCTTTGTTGCATGTTGAGGGGTAGTTATGTGATCCAATTATGTTAGTATTGTTGAGGGAACTTACACTAGCGAAAGTATGAACCCTAGGCCTTGTTTCAATGCATTGCAATACCGTTTACGCTCACTTTTATCACTTGCTACCTTGCTGTTTTTATTATTTCAGATTACAAAAACTATTATCTACTATCCATATTGCACTTGTATTACCATCTCTTCGCCGAACTAGTGCACCTATACAATTTACCATTGTATTGGGTGTGTTGGGGACACAAGAGACTCATTGTTATTTGATTGCAGGGTTGCTTGAGAGAGACCATCTTCATCCTACGCCTCCTATGGATTGATAAACCTTAGGTCATCCACTTGTGGGAAATTTGCTACTGTCCTACAAACCTCTGCACTTGAAGGCCCAACAACGTCTACAATAAGAAGGTTGTGTAGTAGACATCAAGCTCTTTTCTGGCGCCGTTGCCGGGGAGGCAAGGAAAGCGGCACTAACACACCCCGTCAACTAAGCTATTTTCTGGCGCCGTTGCCGGGGAGGTGAGTGCTTGAAGGTATATCTTTAGATCTTGCAATCGAGTCTTTTAGTTTCTTTTTTTATCACTAGTTTAGTTTATAAAAGAAAACTATAAAAATGGATTTGAGTTTGTCTCATACGCTTCACCTTTTTAATATCTTTCGTAAGTATGATGGAAAGGATAATTGTGCTCAAGTGCTAGAAGAAGAAATCTATAAAATGTTTGGCACTAAATATTTGAATGATGAGCATGATTGCAATGTTGTTAGTATGAATTCCTTGAATATCCATGATGCTTCTGATATGCAAAGCCACAAGCTTGGGGAAGCTATGTTTGATGAAGATGATATTTTTGTCCCCCAAGTTTTGATGAGCAGATTTACTATGATGAAAGCATGCCTCCTATCTATGATGATTATTGTGATGACACGTATGCTTTAAAGAATAATGATAACCATGAAACTTGCCATCTTGATCTTAATTTTCAATCACATGATAGTTATTTTGTTGAGTTTGCTCCCACTATTATTCATGAGAAGAACTTTGCTTGTGTGGAGAGTAGTAAATTTTCTATGCTTGTAGATCATGAAAAGAATGCTTTAGGTGCTGGTTATATTGTTGAATTCATTCATGATGCTACTGAAAATTATTATGAGGGAGGAACATATGCTTGTAGGAATTGCAATAATATCAAGTTTCCTCTCTATGTGCTTAAAATTTTGAAGTTATGCTTGTTTTACCTTCCTATGCAAGTTGATTCTTGTTCCCATAAGTTGTTTGCCCACAAAATCCCTATGCATAGGAAGCATGTTAGACTTAAATGTTCTAGTCATATTCTTCATGATGCTCTCTTTATGTTACAATCCTTATATTTTATGTGAGCATCATTGAAATCATCATGTCTAGCTAGGGGCATTAAACGATAGCGCTTGTTGGGAGGCAACCCAATTTTATTTTTATTCCTTGATTTTTGCTCCTGTTTAGTAATAAATAATTCATCTAGCCTCTGTTTAGATGTGGTTTTATGTGTTTAATTAGTGTTTGTGCCAAGTAGAACCTTTGGGAAGACTTGGGGAAAGTCTTGTTGATCATGCTGTAAAAAACAGAAACTTTAGCGCTCACGAGAATTGCTGCCATTTTTATTTGGAGAGTGCTATTTAGTTAATTACTTTTGCAGATGATTAATAGATAAATTCCTCAGGTACAGAAATTTATTTGAGAATTTTATGAGTTCCAGAAGTATATGTTTGATTCAGATTACTACAGACTGTTCTGTTTTTGACAGATTCTGTTTTTCATGTGTTGTTTACTTATTTTGATGAATCTATGGCTAGTAAAATAGTTTATAAACCATAGAGAAGTTGGAATATAGTAGGTTTAACACCAATATAAATAAAGAATGAGTTCATTACATTACCTTGAAGTGGTGATTTACTTTCTTATACTAACGGAGCTTACGAGTTTTCTGTTAAGTTTTGTGTTGTGAAGTTTTCAAGTTTTGGGTAAGGATTCAATGGACTATGAAATAAGTAGTGAAAAGAGCCTAAGCTTGGGGATGCCCGAGGCACCCCAAGGTAATATTCAAGGATAGCCAAGAGACTAAGGTTGGGGATGCCCCGGAAGGCATCCCCTCTTTCGTCTTCGTCCATCGGTAACTTTACTTGGAGCTATATTTTTATTCACCACATGATATGTGTTTTGCTTGGAGCGTCAATTTACTTTGTTAGGATTTGCTTGCTGTTATTTAGAACAATGTTTTTCATCTTTTATTCCAATAAAAGTGGCATTGATAGCCTTTACTATGCCTATGTTACAAGTATACATGTTGCTGTTTGAAAACAGAAAGTTTACCGCTGTTGCAATAATTCCCTAGAAAAGTCAGAATGTGATAAAATGTTGAAACCTTTTGAATACTAAGCTCTGATAAATTTACTACAGTGGGAATTTTCTTTCATAATTTTTGGAGCTAGGGAAGTATCGATGTTGCAGCATTCTTTACAGACTATCCTGTGTAGTCAGATTGCTGTTATGTTTGCATTGTTTGCATATGTTTGCTTCTTTAATGATTATATTTGAGGATAGGACTATTAAATATGCAGAGACATTTAGTATGCAATGTTGAATAATAATTTTAGTGATTTGCTACAGTAGAGTACGATAAGGTTTGGGCAATGGTTTATACTAACTTATCTCACGAGTCCTTGTTGAGTTTTGTGTGGATGAAGCTTTTGAGATTTAGGGAGACCGTGATATGAGAGGAATTAAGGAGACACAAAAGCTCAAGCTTGGGGATGCCCAAGGCACCCCAAGATAATATTTCAAGAAGTCTCAAGTGTCTAGGCTTGGGGATGCCCCGGTTGGCATCCCACCTTTCTTCTTCAACAATTATCGGTTAGTATCGGTTGATCCTAAGTTTTTGCTTCTTCACATGATGATTGCTATTATTAGATGTCATTTTCTTTTGCTTTGCTTGATGTTTGAATAAAATACCAAGATCTGAAATTATTAAATGTTAGAGAGTCTTCACATAGTTGCATAATTATTCGACTACTCATTGATCTCCACTTATATCTTTAGGAGTAGTTTGTCATTTGCTCTAGTGCTTCACTTATATCTTTTAGAGCATGGTGGTAGTTTTATTTTGAAGAAATAGATGAAATCTCATGCTTCACTTATATTATTTTGAGAGTCTTAAACAACATGGTAATTTTCTTAAAGTCCTAATATGCTAGGTATTCAAGAATAATAAAATTCTCTTATGAGTGTGTTGAATACTAAGAGAAGTTTGATACTTGATGATTGTTTTGAGATATGGAGATGGTGATATTAGAGTCATGCTAGTTGAGTAGTTGTGAATTTGAGAGATACTTGTGTTGAAGTCTGTGATTCCCGTAGCATGCACGTATGGTGAACTGTTATATGAAGAAGTCGGAGCATGATTGATTTATTGATTGTCTTCCTTATGAGTGGCGGTCGGGGACGAGCGATGGTCTTTTCCTACCAATCTATCCCCCTAGGAGCATATGCGTAGTACTTTGTTTCGATAACTTGTAGACTTTTGCAATAAGTATATGAGTTCTTTATGACTAATGTTGAGTCCATGGATTATACGCACTCTCACCCTTCCACCCTTGCTAGCCTCTCTAGTACCGCGCACCTTTCGCCGGTACCATAAACCCACCATATACCTTCCTCAAAACAGCCACCATACCTACCTATCATGGCATTTCCATAGCCATTCCGAGATATATTGCCATGCAACTTTCCACCGTTCCGGTTATTATGACACACTCCATCATTGTCATATTGCTATGCATGATCATGTAGTTGACATTGTATTTGTGGCAAAGCCACCGTTCATAATTCTTTCATACACGTCACTCATGCATCATTTCACATCCCGGTACACCGCCGGAGGCATTCATATAGAGTCATACTTTGTTCTAGTATCGAGTTGTAATCATTGAGTTGTAAATAAATAGAAGTGTGATGATTATCATTAATAGAGCATTGTCCCAACAAAAAAAAGAAAGACCAAATAAAATAAAAAAAGGAAAGGCCAAAAAAAGAGAAAGGCCATAAAAAAGAAAGGCCAAATAAAAAAATAAATAAAATAAAATAAAAAGGGGCAATGCTACTATCCTTTTTCCACACTTGTGCTTCAAAGTAGCACCATGATATAGTGAGTCTCATATATTGTGCTTCAAAGTAGCACCATGATCTTCATAGTAGAGAGTCTCTCATGTTATCACTTTCATATACTAGTGGGAATCTTTCATTACAGAACTTGGCTTGTATATTCCAATAATGGGCCTCCTCAAGTGCCCTAGGTCTTCATGAGCAAGCAAGTTGGATGCACACCCACTAGTTTATTTTGTAGAGCTTTCATACATTTATAGCTCTAGTGCATCCGTTGCATGGCAATCCCTACTCGCTCACATTGATATCTATTGATGGGCATCTCCATAGCCCGTTGATACGCCTAGTCGATGTGAGACTATCTTCTCCCTTTTTGTCTTCTCCACAACCACCATTCTATTCCACCTATAGTGCTATGTCCATGGCTCACGCTCATGTATTGCGTGAATATTGAAAAAGTTTGAGAACATCAAAAGTATGAAACAATTGCTTGGCTTGTCATCGGGGTTGTGCATGATTTAAATACTTTGTGTGGTGAAGATGGAGCATAGCCAGACTATATGATTTTGTAGGGATAACCTTCTTTGGCCATGTTATTTTGAGAAGACATGATTGCTTTGTTAGTATGCTTGAAGTATTATCATTTTTATGTCGATATAAACTTTTGTCTTGAATCTTGTGGATCTGAATATTCTTGCCACAAGTAAGAAGAATTACATTGAAATTATGCCAACTAGCATTTCACATCAAAAATTATCTTTTTTATCATTTACCTACTCGAGGACGAGCAGGAATTAAGCTTGGGGATGCTTGATACGTCTCCAACGTATCTGTAATTTTTTATTGCTCCATGCTATATTATCTACTGTTTTAGGCAATATTGGGCTTTATTATCCACTTTTATATTATTTTTGGGACTAACCTATTAACCAGAGGCCCAGCCCAGATTTGTTGTTTTATGCCTATTTCGGTGTTTTGAAGAAAAGGAATATCAGACGGAGTCGAAATGGAACGAAATCAACTGGAGAAGTTATTTTTGGAAGGAAACACACCTGATGGACTTGGACCCCATGTCAAGGAAGAAACGAGGTGCTCATGAGGGTGGGGGGCGCCCCCCCTAGGGAGCGCCCCCTGTCTCGTGGGGCCCTCATGGCTCCCCTGACGTACCTCCTGCACCCATATATACCTACGTGACCTAAAACTTCCAGAACGCACAATAGATCGGGAGTTCCACCGCCAGAAGCCTCCGTAGCCACCGAAAACCAATCTAGACCCGTTCCGGCACCCTGCTGGAGGGGGCAATGCCTCTCCGGTGGCCATCTTCATCATCCCGGCGCTCCCCATGACAAGGAGGGAGTAGTTCTCCCTCGGGGCTGAGGGTATGTACCAGTAGCTACGTGTTTGATCTCTCTCTCTCTCTCTCTCGTGTTCTTGATTTGGCACGATCTTGATGTATCATGAGCTTTGCTATTATAGTTGGATCTTATGTTTCTCGTCCCCCTCTTCTCTCTTGTAATGAATTGAGTTTCCCCTTTGAAGTAATCTTATCGGATTGAGTCTTTAAAGACTTGAGAACACTTGATGTATGTCTTGCCGTGGATATCTGTGGTGACAATGGGATACCATGTGCCACTTGATGTATGTCTTGGTGACCAACTTGCGGGTTTCGTGACATTGGGAACCTATGCATAAGGGTTGGCACACGTTTTCATCGTGATTCTCCAGTAGGAACTTTGGGGCACTCTTTGAGGTTCTATGTGTTGGTTGAATAGATGAATTGAGATTGTGTGATGCATATCGTATAATCATACCCACGGATACTTGGGGTGACATTGGAGTATCTAGGTGACATTAGGGTTTTGGTTGATTTGTACCTTAAGGTGTTATTCTAGTACGGACTCTAGGGCTGTTTGTGACACTTATAGGAATAGCCCAACGGATTGATTGGAAAGAATAACTTTGAGGTGGTTTCGTACCCTACCATAATCTCTTCGTTCGTTCTCCGCTATTAGTGACTTTGGAGTGACTCTTTGTTGCATGTTGAGGGATAGTTATGTGATCCAATTATGTTAGTATTGTTGAGGGAACTTACACTAGCAAAAGTATGAACCCTAGGCCTTGTTTCAATGCATTGCAATTCTGTTTACGCTCACTTTTATCACTTGCTACCTTGCTGTTTTTATTATTTCAGATTACAAAAACTATTATCTACTATCCATATTGCACTTGTATTACCATCTCTTCACCGAACTAGTGCACCTATACAATTTACCATTGTATTGGGTGTGTTGGGGACACAAGAGACTCTTTGTTATTTGATTGCAAGGTTGCTTGAGAGAGACCATCTTCATCCTACGCCTCCTACGGATTGATAAACCTTAGGTCATCCACTTGAGGGAAATTTGCTACTGTCCTACAAACCTCTGCACTTGGAGGCCCAACAATGTCTACAAGAAGAAGGTTGTGTAGTAGACATCAGCAGGCTTGGACGAACCCATGGCCAAATTTTTGACTGTGTTGCCATGGCCGTATGTCGGCGGAGGGGAAGCAGATCTGAGGCGGCGAAGGACGGCGTAGCAGGAACAGCTCCGGTGCGGTGGAGGGTGGCGAAGTTGGAGCGGCAGCGGTGAGGCGCAGGACAGCGTGGTTGAACTGGCTCGGGTACGGACGGCTCGGCCTCGGCTTCAACTACTAGCCATGGAGGGTGTTGCAGTTGGGGTTGCGGTGGACGACAACGTCGGGGTATCGGCTCCAGCGTGATGGAGGAGGGCGGCGGTTGATGGGTGGGATGGGGTGGCAGACGGAGGACGCCGGGGTTTCGCGGTTGGTGGAGAGGTAGTTTTGGCGCCCACGGAGTACGAATGGGGAATCAGACGGGTGGGGGGGAACCATGCTTCGGTCTAGGACGTGCTTGTTTTTGGCTTTTTTGAACAGAAGATGGGACGCGCTTGTTTGAAATTTGGGGAAAGTACAAACTTTGCCCCCCTCTTAAATTTCGGACCTACTGCGGGTCGGGGGTAGGATGGTAATCCCAGGTGTCCCAAATAGTGGGCGGGAGCGATTTCGGCCGCGCGCATGTGTGCTTAGGCGACCATTATGTATGAATGTTTTTCGGATGCGGTTGCGTGGCGTCTAGATGAAGCTACAAACCTACCCCGGTTTAGACCTTTGGACGTCGGGCCGGTAGGTTTCACGGGTCGGAGTTATTAGAAAAGTAATTTCCTTGTACTACCAAACATTGGTCTCACGCGGTTTCGGGCGAGTAGAGGCTCTTTTGGCGCTTCGTTCGAAATTTTGAAACACAAGCATTCACGTTTGGAGTGCTCTTGAACTATGAGGATTGACCTAAATATACAACATTATATTTGACCTTGTATGTTTGAAAACCTCATTAAATTATCCGCTTCTTTTTGAAATTTTGACACTTGAAAATCCTATAACTACAATTATTTTGGAATGGAGGAGCTAAATTTGAATCTATTTTGTACACGACTACATATGCTATCATGTACAAAATCAGAGCAAAGATTGGTGCCCCCATAATTTAGGTGTGGTTTACAAATGCCATGATATCAAATTCAAATAATTGAATGGACTTCCTGTTGAATTCAATTTTTTTAAACCACCTTAAGTCGAATTCAAATGTATGCTAGTTCATAGGTAGTAGCTATTTATAATGTCCATTGTGTAACTTTCGTATGTATAATGTGCTTTACACACACAACATGAACTATACTCACGTTTATATTCGATTGCTAAAGCGATGCATTGTCTGGAGTTCAAAATACTAACTATGTGGATCAATTGTGTCGAGTAATAACATAGACATGCTCAAATTCGATAGAATCTAGATGTCTGATGGATCAATGACCGCTCCTTACACGAATTGCAAATATCATGATCCCATCCTAATATTTGGATACAATTTATATCTTTAATCAATGTGTAGAGCAGTCTTTTACGTGTAGTTTCACTCTCCATCGGTGGTCTCTCACACATGCTCACACACTCTCTCCCGAGGTGTATTTCTCGCACACATGCTCTAGATATAACCCTCCCTTCCTCTCGTAACCATTTACAACTGTTTTCACTAACCTTTATCACAAGCACTCTTCCTCTCGCAAACATACACACGCACAATCCTCATCGACCCTTTCTATATACATGGACCTGCCTACGTGTCTCATGTACGCACATTATCTTTACGCCTGTCACTCACGCATTGTCTCACACCTCTCTTCCTAATCGGCGAGTATGATTCTAGCAAAGCATTCTGTAGGATGCCCCTTAAAGTTAGGTTGGATGAATAGTAATATCAGAGATAGGGGTTACCTTAGTTCGAGAACCTAGGGTTACAAATCATAGCCAGCTTTGTCAGTGGACATAGAGTCCTTCACAATTTTGCTATCTTTCTCTTGTACGACTAGTCATCCATGGGTCTTCCTAAATGCGTCACGGGCCGACCAATGTGGCGTAGGACGGAACAGAACGAAGGGCCTCACCTCGACCCACCGGACCTCATGCGGTGACACACCATCTGCCCCCACGTCTCATTATCTTCTCACACCCACACATACCAACACAAATACCACACACACAGAAAATTTCTCCTGGTGCCTCTATTCCCTCCCCCCTTGCATATACACACTCAAGGGAATGGAATCTCTTGTCGTGGCGTCATATTCGTCTCTCTCTCTAGACCACTCTCATTTCTCGTGCTATCTCTCCCACGCCCCGCCCCCCCCGTCGGCCCCTCTATCCATGCCTCTCTCGAATACGTAATACACACACATACCTCTCTAGGCCCCGCCAAATGCATCAACTACACATTCACACATGTTACATCACGTACCCCCTTGATCTAAAAAGCCCTCTCTTCACGTTTATTTTGCATACAACATTTCTTTTGAATAAAGTGTGGCCAAAAAATTATTTTAGAGTTTCTACATATATACAACATTACAAAGTTATATGGAGGAGTACGAACACTAATTTGCATTGCATGGTGCCTACAATGATATTTATTCCGCACTGTGAATTTGTATATTTTTATACTATATACAAAGTTAGTCATAATAAAGAGAAACGAAGAGCATCTCTCTCTCCATCGCATACCCCCCCCCTGTATGCCCCTTTCATGTATGCACACAAACTGCATCCACGCAACACTCACACAAACACATGCACCCACGCACGCACGCAACACTCACACGTACACACGCAGCCATGCACACACGCAACACTCACACGCACACACGCACGCATGCATGCACACACCAGTACACCACACGACCAACACACACTCTCACGCTCAAGTGCTCAACCTACACGTGCATGCGCACACATCAGGCCATGACAAACACATACACAACCAGGTGATTCCCGCGCACGGGTTGGAGCCTTGTCGCGCCTGCGTAAATTTGTGTTTATCTGACCTTTTGCCTATGCGAACTGACAGGTGGGACCCACAACAAACGTGGTCAATTTAACTACTCAACATGGCGCCACGCAGACTATTTGGCCGGTCAACAGAGTGCAATCTGATGCCGAGCTATGAGCAAGTGACCGTATAATCACCGCAAAACGTATATAGTGACCGTAATCAGCTTATTCTGAAGTTCGGTGACCATATTACGCTTTTCTCTCTGTAGGCCCTCCAAAACTACATCTCTACACGTTCTCGCATGTTACATCTATTAACTATGCAATACAACACTACAACTACACTCTAACACAATAAATCATATGTGTTTTTAGTTTTACTAGATATCATATTGCTACTTATAATTATTCAGTTCGCATACATTAAAATTGCCTTTGAAATGTATGTCCAGTATCATCTACCGCGCGGGAAAAATCCCGCCCTTTCCTGTTTAATCGGGTTTGTATCGATGGATCGTGCGAAACAGCAAAACTATAGTACTATACAGTACAAGTGACAGTTCACTGGGCCGTCGTGTCGTCTACTCCTCTGTCATAACAGTGGAGCGCTCGCTTTCATAAATCTTCTAGTCCCTTTCGCCGACATGTGGGACATCAAGCTACCGGGTCCACATGCCATACCAGAATACAGTGCAGAGCAGCCGGGGTGAAGCACCCCAGTCATGACGCCGGTGTAGTAATGAGCAATGAGGCGTCAAATCACAAAGCTGCACCTTTCCCGCAGTTAAGTTGGAGGGACGAAGCAACCATCATTTCACTCATTGCTGAATCCGCTTCTCCCTCATCTTCTTCAACTTAACCACGTGTTGCTTCTGCCGTTGTTCTGCCTCATGTGGGACGCGGATCAGCTTGGTAAAGCACTAACACGTGGGACCGCATGTTAGCAAACCGCCAGGACAACATCCTCGGAAAATAAGAAGCCTGATCCTAGACTTACAAAGGGCTACGTAGCTGCTACGTATACTTTCCATCTATTCTATATATGCCCCCCTAATTTTCAGGTGGGGTGGGCCTAATCCTCTCCTTTAATCCAATCAAATAGTCCCACATCACATCAGTTCGTAACTTTACATAAACCATTACGTGGATGTAGCATTGCTCAAATAAGAAACCTCCCCCGCCATCCGCGCGGCAAAATCACCTCCTTTTTACTAATCTCGATTCTATAATTTTTTAGATCAATATAATTGAGATTTGTATAGATAGCACACAGGAGCAAAACCAAGTGGTACGGTTAAGGGCATCCACAATGTGTAGCCAAATGTGAAAATAGCTTTTGGCATCGTGGGAACCATTGTGGACGGTGTTGCCAAAGCCAAAAAGATGGAACCGAAGCTCCCTGATTGATTGATTGAAGGAATAGAAAAATGCAACGTCTCTCCTCTTTCTCCCATGCTTGGACGCATGTAGTACAGTATAGAGCACAGAGTCTACTCCCCTGTCCCTTCTATCACAAATCACAAAGCAGTGAGGCGTCAAATCACAAAAGCACGGACGAAGCAACCATCATTTCACTCTTCGCTGACTCCGCTTCTCCATCGTCTTCTTCGAGAAGCCATCTCACCGCATTAGTTACTCCTAGTAGTACTAGTAAAGGACTTCCTGGATGCAAATAAGGCGGTTGTCTCGGCTTGCAGGCGGCACTTGCGAACGACTTACCGTGGTCTCCCTCAATGGTGTTCTCCGTCGAACGCACTTCGCCAAACCACCAAAAAAATATCGTCGACGTCACCGCAATGGGGAAGGAAGTCAAATATAGTTACTACCTCCATTTTTTGTACACAAGGCCAGTATATCAAAATTACAATTTGCAAAGGGCCACTAACACTAATCGAGGCAAAATTGATGGGGTTAGCAACCAAGGACATTAATATCCCCTGCATGCATGCGGAAGTGAGAAGGTTGGTTTGCATGGCGCTGCATTAATCAAGCGATGAGGAGTGAGATGGTTAGCTCTTTGGTCTTTGGAGAAAAAAATACGCATTAATTGACACGTGAAACGAGGATTTGTATCGATTAAATCCCGCGAAGGAAAACCCAGCCTTTCTTTTTTAACACTAGTACTCCTAGTACGTACGTACTTATCCTGTTTGGGTCTAGGCCTTGCATTGCCAAACTTCGCCACACATTTTTGCCAAGCTTGCCTAAAGTTTTCAAAATGAGAAGGAGGTACACTTGTGCACGGCTATCGCGGTCGCACCGCACCCTCACACGGTCCCTCCTGCACGCCGCGGTCGCACCGCACCCTCACACAGTCGCTCCTGCACGCCGCAAACCCAACCAAGGGAACACACCCTCACTGACACGTGCTGCCGCATGTGAACACACCAAACTCAGCCATCCTATCACTGACACATAATTTTCGTTCATAGAGTATGTTTATCCAACCGCATGTTGGGGAGTATCCGTACAACCCGTGCGGTGGTCTGTTGGGGAAGAAGAAGAGGTGAGGAAGAAGGAAAGAAGGGTTAGGAGACATAGGATATTCATCCAACCGCCTGAAATGGTAGACTGACCCAAGTCAGGCAACTTGCATAACAAATATATGTTTTTACACAGCAAAAGATCCATAAAAACAACAACATAAAGAAAAACTATCACCGCTCGCGGAAAGAGACGACCTCGTCGTCTTTGGCTGCCGGCGCGAACCAGCCGACGTGTGTCTCTGCATCGTGGTTGTCCTCGGCCTCCAGCTACTCGTTCAAGCGGAGCGTGTGGGTGCTCTACACGGACAAGAGCACAGCCCGGTTCAAGTCGAGGACGTCCGGTTCCGCCTGCAGGAGGGCCTCGATGGCAGCGGCATCCGCGCGCTCCGCGTTGAGTCGAGCCTCCGCTGCCCGGTTCAAGTCCAGGACGTCCGGTTCCGCCTGCAGGAGAGTGTCGATGAGAGCGGCATCTGCACGCTCTGTGTCGAGTCGAGCCTCTGCCGCCTGGTTCAAGTCCAGGACGTCCGGTTCCGCCTGCAGGAGGGCCTCGATGGCAGCGGCATCCGCGCGCTCCGCCTCAAGTTGAGCCTCCGCCGCCCGGTTCACATCCACGACATCCGGTTCCGCCTACAGGAGAGCCTCGATAGCAGCGGCATGCGCGCGCTCTGCGTCGAGTTGAGCCTCTGCCTCCCGGTCCTCCTTTAGTATCGCCATGTTGAACCGTTGGTCCGCCTGCACCATGGGGGACTCGAACGCTGGCACGAAGTCGACGTCCATCGTATCATACCCATCGGGGGCCTTCTGTGTCGCGGCCTCCGCCATGAACATTGGATCGGCTTCCTCCTCCTCGTAGCTTGGCTCCAGAGAACTCGGGGATTGGCCCGCCGCAAAGCGAGCTTGGGAACGGAGGTCTGTGGCGCCGACCGCCGCCGTGATTTCTGCGCGGCGCTCTGGCGTCAGCATCTTGTAGTAAGTGATCTTGCGGCACACCATGGCTTTCCGGTGAACTAGGGGACGCTTGATGCGGGCTAGGGGATCGAAAGGTGGGGGAATGGGCTAGAGATTTGGTGTGGTTTTAGGGCAGTGGCTGGCGTAGGCCGAGCAGCGAAGGTTCTGGTGTGAATAGTGGTTCCGGTGACAACCGGTCAATCGGTTTTGACTGTACATCACTCTTGTCGCGTTCGCGTTGCAGCCCGGCACGCTGGACCCTCCATGTCGCTCACCGAATGGAACGCGCTTCGTCTTGCGTTTTCGCTCGCTTGTGGGACCGCAGTTGAGAGCAAACCGACGTACCTCCCCCTCCCCTGCCCGCGTCATTTATTATACCACCACTCCCTCTATTTTATGCGGAGTAAATAAAAACAGAGGGAGTATACTATGGATGAGGATCCCCTGACGTGGCCGAACCCATTGAGTAACTGACATGCGGGGCCTAGCAAGCATGGGGTCCGCCAGTAAGTGACCGAAAGGGAGGGTAAGGCAGGGATACCTACGTTAGAGGATCCACTTCCACTATACTACTTTGACCAAATGTTAGAGTAATAATATATGACTGCAACTTACACAAATGTTAGAGTAATAATATATGACATGCAACTTACACAAAGCATACAGGGTCTAATGCGTTTTTCGAGGCTAACTTTGACCGAATGTTAGAGTAATAATATATGACATGCAACTTACACAAAGCATACGGTCAAATTCGTATGTGAAAGGAGTTTCCAATGATATAATTTTCACATTATACATCTCATGTACTATTAATCTTGTCAATAGTCAAATTGGAAACCATCTCGAGTACAAATCTAGGAGTACGTACGAATCTAACAATATTGATTGGGCGTTGTTGAATGTTGATACCTTTTTGATCAAAGTAGATATACTTTGACTACACATAAAACTTATATGTAAACTAGAAAGGATAGGAGGGAGTATATTGTACGTTCAAAAATGAAACGAACATTGAATACCCTTTATATATGATTTGCGGATGCTATGATCACCGGTTCACAATTTTGAATCCGCCTTAGGTATCACGTGCCCCCACTCGTTCCCTCTCGATTTCATCTTGGGGTCCGGAGATCTATTGAAAGAGGACTTGGGTGGGCACATGCGAATGATACTCGATGGAATGTTCAAATGAGGCATGCGGGAGGATGGACTCGACTGGAGGGCGACATGATCGATGGAGAAGAGGGTTGGAGAGGAATGAGAAATAAGCAAACGCCACATGATTATACTTGAAGGGCTCAAATAAACAATAAGTTGTCTCGCTTGGCCTACATAGTGAAAGGCCTAATGCGCAACGCGGAGCACTAACGCTCGAATATGGCCGGGAAAACAGGGAAACAGACATGTGGGGCACGCCCGTCGGGACGACGTAGCGCAGACTAGTCCAATGGAGGAGCTGGCCCATGACCTCCTCGCCACCGACAACCGTTCATGTGGGTCGTTGGGGCCAACAATGGGGCGCAGCTCCAGCACTGCCTCTAGACATGGCGACCGCGGTGAGCGACACGCTCATATCGTCGCTAGACACGGTCGGTTTCAGTTTGCCGAGGGTGGCGTTAGTGCTGTGGCACGACCAACGGTATGTTTGGTTTGTGCCCAAGGTTGCCCCATCAAAGCATTGGGTAGCCAAAATTTTGGTTGAGGTATTGGTTGCCCATGATTTGGCCGACATTGGCAAGAAATATGAACTTGAGTCGGCTAGAGTTCATTGGCATGTCAAAGAAATGGCAACCATCCAAACAAAGACCAATCTTTGGGTCATGACCAAAATTTTGGTTGAGGTATTGGTTGCCCATGATTTGGCCGACATTGGCAAGAAAAATAAACTAGAGTTGGCTAGAGTTCATTGGCATGCCAAAAAAATGGCAACCATCCAAACAAAGACCAATCTTTTGGTCATGACCAAAATTTTGGCAAGGTGCACTTTGGCCACAATCCAAACACACCCCAACACCCAGCTCGTCGAGGATGCACGGGGCGCCGTGACGCATCAGCGGAGTGATGTAGCGCGGCCAACTGCATCCTCTGGACCTGAGACCATGTCGGGTCGTCTTTCTTTTTCAATGACATGCGGGGATCACATGTGAGCAAAGGGCATCTCCAATGTTGCCACGACCGCAGCTGACTACCCTGGCACACCAAAACCCTCGTCCCTCGCGCCATCGCACGGTGCGTTCCCAACCGGCGCCAGCTGCCCGCATTCATGCCGTCCGTTCGTATGTCGTCATTAAGAGGCTCGGTGCCCGCAGAACAAACTCCGGCAACTTAATGACGCACCCGAACGCTTGGCCTCACCGGAATGAGCTACTTAAAGCGGCAACGCCCAGCTAACCTCCACACCATAGCGCATCGTCCTCCTACCTGGAACCACATCCGCCATGACCGCAAGCGCGAACACTCTGCGGGAGAGCTTGTCTTCGGGGATGGAGCTCGAGGTCGCCGCCCTCGCTCAAGTAGCCGCACAAGCGGTGGCCACGCTGGCGGCCGACGATGGGAGCACCGTCAGCCACGCGTCCTACTTGCCGCAGTCCAACGTCCGGCACCGCCGAGGTCGGGGACTCCTCCGAGGATGAGTAGGCCATGGGAGGCGGCAGGGCATGGTGTGCCAACTGGCCGGTCCGTCTCCCGTGTTCTACTTTTCCTCGCCGGAGACCGCACCTTCACTTCACGGGTCTTGAACCCCACCCCCGTACATGGAGATCACAGATGGAGGACGTCGGTCTCCACCGTAGAATAGGTTTAGGGTCGGGTTTCTTTTATTTTTTTGTCGTATAAAAGTTCGAAATGTAATGAAAATCTGCCGTGTTTGCATTAATCTCGTCCAGTGTATATGAACTTTCACAATATTATACATATTGTAGGAGTACTAGCAAGATGCCCATGCATTGCACGGAAGATCAAGATCTTGTGGGAGAAAAGGATGAACGAGGGAAAGCCTTATCTGCAAATGTGGAGAGGAGTGCGGGTAAATTATCATAGTTTCCTTCCTATCCGTTAGATATAGATCAGACGGCCTACATTGCAGGATCGGACACATCTTTCTACATCTACGAGAACCTACGAAAGGGTTAGCGTAAATTGCCTCTCTCTCTCCTCCCCTGATTTTCGTGGTGGTGGGCCCCTCCCTCCCCCCAATCTACAATCAACAACTCACACGTTTCACATTACGTTAATTACGTAATTGGGATTACGTAGGTGTAGCATTACTCGTCCTAAAAAACCCAACTAAGACAACCTCCCAGCATATCGCGCGGGAAAAGACCCGGCCGCTCCGTTTTAGTTGGGATTACCGGATTACTAGTAGTAGTATCGATGGATCACACGAAGCAACAATTTTTTTTTGAGGGGGTGAAGCACCTAGTTTAAAAGGAAAAAATGTGGTACACTCACAACACTCCTGTCGTGGTCGCATTGCACCCCACACACGTTCAGTCCTTCACATGGCTCACGCAAACAGAACGCGCTTTGGCTTGCCTCTTCACTGACACGTGGGACTGCACTTGGAGAAACCGACCATGCGCCAAACTCTCCCGCCCACCGCGCGAAAATCCTCCCCCCCCCCACACCCAAAAATTCCCCTCAAATCCGATTCAACCGCCCTTCGGCCAACTAGCCAATAATATTCCCCCAACCCCCCTCCCCCCTGTCCCCCTCCACTCCATTCGCTCCGCCAAACCCGCCCTCCCCGCCGCGCCGATACGTCGGCGCCGCGGTTCGGCGATCCTCTCACTCCCACAGTACGATCTCGTATATTGCCATCCTCTAGCCGCGCCGCCACCTCTGGCTACGTTCTTGTGGAGGCGCACGGCGGTCAGCGCCGCCACCGCTGGCAACGTTCGTGTGGAGACGCACGGCGGTCAGCTTCTCCCATGGTACGCGCATTCTAGACTGAGGCCCCGTTCATGTCGGTGTAGCGCTGAATGTTAGCTGATAGACGTTGTTAATCTCACTATTTGCCGAAGTAGTTTACTGTCAATATGCTCTGCTTAAGAAGCTTCCTTGCCCTGTTCTGCACTCAATCTGCTTAGCTGAGATGGCATGCAAAGGCCGATTAGTTGCTAAAATATCCTGCCATATATTTATTGTGACATAGATTCCATGGTCTAGTAGTCAATCTGTTAGCTGAAATAGCTCTACACCGTTTTATACTCGATCTTTGTTGTTGCGATGGCCTTCGATAGTTCGATGGCTGTGTGCTCGGCCTCATTAACTGCTGAAACAGCCTGCCATAATTTGGCACTCAAATCCGTTTGCTGAATTAGCTTTACATATATTTCGTTACTTAGATCTGCTCGTCCAAATATCTTGCCATAGCTTTAGACATCGACCTAGGTATTATTTTTCTGGACTTCATAAAAAAGTATATATGTTTTTCCTGTAATATCTAGTAGAAGAACTAATTTGTATGTCTAACAGATGGACATGACTTGGATAACTTCTGCTCGAAGATTCTCCGCTGCATATGTCGAGGGGGTTGAAAACTTCATGAACTTTTTCAGAGCTGAGTACGGTGGTCCGAAATCAGATGTGCCCTGCCCGTGTAGCAGTTGTATGAATTCAGTTACAAGACCCCAGTCAACTGTGCAAAATCATCTACACTTGTATGGGATGCCGGTCACATATACTAGGTGGGTTCATCATGGTGAAGCTATGAACGTCAATGTTATTGACTACGTGGAAGCGGCAGATCACCATCTTGATCTGCCTGATGCTCAGGTGGAAGAGGAGGAGGAGGAGGTGGTGGTGGCGGAGCCAGTGAGTTTGACCAACATTGAAACAATGCTACGAAATGCTCGTGCATTCCGTGAACTTTCACCTGCAGAAGAAAAATGGTGGGCCTGCATGTTGGAACAATGCAACGTTGCTGTCATCCCAGGAAATAAGCTGTCAGTATTCTCAGCTATGGTCACCTTTCTTCAGGTGAAGACATCTGAGCGGATGGCCAACAAATCATTCGATGCGATGTTGGCTGCTTTCCGCGAATCTTTCCCAGATGCGTATGAGCTGCCACACACCTACAGTAAAATGAAGAATTGCCTTTTGAAGGAAATATGCCCTAGAGGCAATAATAAAGTTATTATTTATTTCCTTATAATCATGATAAATGTTTATTATTCATGCTAGAATTGTATTTTCTGGAAACATAATACATGTGTGAATACATAGACAAACAGAGTGTCACTAGTATGCCTCTACTTGACTAGCTCGTTAATCAAAGATGGTTATGTTTCCTAACCATGAACAATGAGTTGTTATTTGATTAACGAGGTCACATCATTAGTAGAATGATCTGATTGACATGACCCATTCCATTAGCTTAGCACCTGATCGTTTAGTATGTTGCTATTGCTTTCTTCATGACTTATACATGTTCCTATGACTATGAGATTATGCAACTCCCGTTTACCGGAGGAACACTTTGGGTACTACCAAACGTCACAACGTAAATGGGTGATTATAAAGGAGTACTACAGGTGTCTCCAATGGTCGATGTTGGGTTGGCGTATTTCGAGATTAGGATTTGTCACTCCGATTGTCGGAGAGGTATCTCTGGGCCCTCTCGGTAATACACATCACATAAGCCTTGCAAGCATTACAACTAATATGTTAGTTGTGAGATGATGTATTACGGAACGAGTAAAGAGACTTGCCGGTAACGAGATTGAACTAGGTATTGGATACCGACGATCGAATCTCGGGCAAGTAACATACCGATGACAAAGGGAACAACGTATGTTGTTATGCGGTCTGACCGATAAAGATCTTCGTAGAATATGTAGGAGCCAATATGGGCATCCAGGTCCCGCTATTGGTTATTGACCAGAGACATGTCTCGGTCATGTCTACATTGTTCTCGAACCCGTAGGGTCCGCACGCTTAAGGTTACGATGACAGTTATATTATGAGTTTATGCATTTTGATGTACCGAAGGTTGTTCGGAGTCCCGGATGTGATCACGGACATGACGAGGAGTCTCGAAATGGTCGAGACATAAAGATTGATATATTGGAAGCCTATGTTTGGACATCGGAAGTGTTCCGGGTGAAATCGGGATTTTACCGGGTTACCGGGAGGTTACCGGAACCCCCCGGGAACCACATGGGCCTTCATGGGCCTTAGTGGAAAGGAGAAAGGGGCAGCCCAAGGGGGCTGCGCGCCTCCCCCCTTCCCCTAGTCCTATTAGGACTAGGAGAGGTGGCCGGCCACCCCTCTCCCTCTTTCCCCCTTGGGAATCCTAGTTGGAATAGGATTGGAGGGGAGTCCTACTCCCGGTAGGAGTAGGACTCCTCCTGCGCCTCCTCCTCCTGGCCGGCGCACCCTCCCCCCTTGGCTCCTTTATATACTGAGGCAGGGGCACCTCTAAACATACAGGTTGACACAAGTTGATCCACGTGATCAATTCCTTAGCCGTGTGCGGTGCCCCCTGCCACCATATTCCTCGATAATACTGTAGCGGAGTTTAGGCGAAGCCCTGCTGCTGTAGTTCATCAAGATCGTCACCACGCCGTCGTGCTGACGGAACTCTTCCCCGACACTTTGCTGGATCGGAGTTCGGGGATCATCATCGAGCTGAACGTGTGCTCGAACTCGGAGGTGCCGTAGTTTCGGTGCTTGATCGGTTGGATCGTGAAGACGTACGACTACTTCCTCTACGTCGTGTCATCGCTTCCGCTGTCGGTCTGCGTAGGGTACGTAGACAACACTCTCCTCTCGTTGCTATGCATCACATGATCCTGTGTGCGCGTAGGAAATTTTTTGAAATTACTACGAAACCCAACAGTGGCATCCGAGCCTAGGTTAATGATGTTGATGTTATATGCATGAGTAGAACACAAGTGAGTTGTGGACGATACAAGTCATACTGCCTACCAGCATGTCATATTTTGGTTCAGCGGTATTGTTGGACGAGACGACCCGGACCAACCTTACGCGTACGCTTACGCGAGACCGGTTCCCTCGACGTGCTTTGCACAGAGATGGCTTGCGGGCGACTGCCTCTCCAACTTTAGTTGAACCAAGTATGGCTACGCCCGGTCCTTGCGAAGGTTAAAACGGAGTCTATTTGACAAACTATCGTTGTGGTTTTGATGCGTAGGTGAGATTGGTTCTTACTTAAGCCCGTAGCAGCCACGTAAAACATGCAACAACAAAGTAGAGGACGTCTAACTTGTTTTTGCAGGGCATGTTGTGATGTGATATGGTCAAGGCATGATGCTGAATTTTATTGTATGAGATGATCATGTTTTGTAACCAAGTTATCGGCAACTGGCAGGAGCCATATGGTTGTCGCTTTATTGTATGCAATGCAATCGCGATGTAATGCTTTACTTTATTACTAAACGGTAGTGATAGTCGTGGAAGCATAAGATTGGCGAGACGACAACGATGCTACGATGGAGATCAAGGTGTCGCGCCGGTGACGATGGTGATCATGACGGTGCTTCGGAGATGGAGATCACAAGCACAAGATGATGATGGCCATATCATATCACTTATATTGATTGCATGTGATGTTTATCTTTTTATGCATCTTATCTTGCTTTGATTGACGGTAGCATTATAAGATGATCTCTCACTAAATTATCAAGAAGTGTTCTCCCTGAGTATGCACCGTTGCAAAAGTTCTTCGTGCTGAGACACCACGTGATGATCGGGTGTGATAGGCTCTACGTTCAAATACAACGGGTGCAAAACAGTTGCGCACGCAGAATACTCAGGTTAAACTTGACGAGCCTAGCATATGCAGATATGGCCTCGGAACACGGAGACCGAAAGGTCGAGCGTGAATCATATAGTAGATATGATCAACATAAAGATGTTCACCGATGAAACTACTCCATCTCACGTGATGATCGGACATGGTTTAGTTGATTTGGATCACGTGATCACTTAGAGGATTAGAGGGATGTCTATCTAAGTGGGAGTTCTTTAATAATATGATTAATTGAACTTAAAATTTATCATGAACTTAGTCCCTGATAGTATCTTGCTTGTTTATGTTGATTGTAGATAGATGGCTCGTGCTGTTGTTCCGTTGAATTTTAATGCGTTCCTTGAGAAAGCAAAGTTGAAAGATGATGGTAGCAATTACACGGACTGGGTCCGTAACTTGAGGATTATCCTCATTGCTGCACAGAAGAATTACGTCCTGGAAGCACCGCTGGGTGCCAGGCCTGCTGCTGGAGCAACGCCAGATGTTATGAACGTCTGGCAGAGCAAAGCTGATGACTACTCGATAGTTCAGTGTGCCATGCTTTACGGCTTAGAATCGGGACTTCAACGACGTTTTGAACGTCATGGAGCATATGAGATGTTCCAGGAGTTGAAGTTAATATTTCAAGCAAATGCCCGGATTGAGAGATATGAAGTCTCCAATAAGTTCTATAGCTGCAAGATGGAGGAGAACAGTTCTGTCAGTGAGCATATACTCAAAATGTCTGGGTATAATAATCACTTGATTCAATTGGGAGTTAATCTTCCAGATGATTGCGTCATTGACAGAATTCTCCAATCACTGCCACCAAGCTACAAGAGCTTCGTGATGAACTATAATATGCAAGGGATGAACAAGACTATTCCCGAGCTCTTCGCAATGCTGAAAGCTGCGGAGGTAGAAATCAAGAAGGAGCATCAAGTGTTGATGGTTAACAAGACCACTAGTTTCAAGAAAAAGGGCAAAGGGAAGAAAAAAGGGGAACTTCAAAAAGAACGGCAAGCAAGTTGCTGCTCAAGAGAAGAAACCCAAGTCTAGACCTAAGCCTGAAACTGAGTGCTTCTACTGCAAGCAGACTGGTCACTGGAAGCGGAACTGCCCCAAGTATTTGGCGGATAAGAAGGATGGCAAGGTGAACAAAGGTATATGTGATATACATGTTATTGATGTGTACCTTACCAATGCTCGCAGTAGCACCTGGGTATTTTATACTGGTTCTGTTGCTAATATTTGCAACTCGAAACAGGGACTACAGAATAAGCGGGCACTGGCAAAGGACGAGGTGACGATGTGCGTGGGAAACGGTTCCAAAGTCGATGTGATCGCGGTCGGCACGCTACCTCTACATCTACCTTCGGGATTAATATTAGACCTAAATAATTGTTATTTGGTGCCAGCGTTGAGCATGAACATTATATCTGGATCTTGTTTAATGCGAGACGGTTATTCATTTAAATCAGAGAATAATGGTTGTTCTATTTATATGAGTAATATCTTTTATGGTCATGCACCCTTGAAGAGTGGTCTATTCTTACTAAATCTCGATAGTAGTAATACACATATTCATAATGTTGAAACCAAAAGATGCAGAGTTGATAATGAAAGTGCAACTTATTTGTGGCACTGTCGTTTAGGTCATATCGGTGTAAAACGCATGAAGAAACTCCATACTAATGGACTTTTGGAACCACTTGATTATGAATCACTTGGTACTTGCGAACCGTGCCTCATGGGCAAGATGACTAAAACACCGTTCTCCGGTACTATGGAGAGAGCAACAGATTTGTTGGAAATCATACATACCGATGTATGTGGTCCGATGAATATTGAGGCTCGTGGCGGATATCGTTATTTTCTCACCTTCACAGATGATTTGAGCAGATATGGATATATCTACTTAATGAAGCATAAGTCTGAAACATTTGAAAAGTTCAAAGAATTTCAGAGTGAAGTTGAAAATCATCGTAACAAGAAAATAAAGTTTCTACGATCTGATCGTGGAGGAGAATATTTGAGTTACGAGTTTGGTGTACATTTGAAAAACTGTGGAATAGTTTCGCAACTCACGCCACCCGGAACACCACAGCGTAATGGTGTGTCCGAACGTCGTAATCGTACTTTACTAGATATGGTGCGATCTATGATGTCTCTTACTGATTTACCGCTATCATTTTGGGGTTATGCTTTAGAGACGGCCGCATTCACGTTAAATAGGGCACCATCAAAATCCGTTGAGACGACGCCTTATGAACTGTGGTTTGGCAAGAAACCAAAGTTGTCGTTTCTTAAAGTTTGGGGCTGCGATGCTTATGTGAAAAAGCTTCAACCTGATAAGCTCGAACCCAAATCGGAGAAATGTGTATTCATAGGATACCCAAAGGAAACTGTTGGGTACACCTTCTATCACAGATCCGAAGGCAAAACATTTGTTGCTAAGAATGGATCATTTCTAGAGAAGGAGTTTCTCTCAAAAGAAGTGAGTGGGAGGAAAGTAGAACTTGACGAGGTAACTGTACCTGCTCCCTTACTGGAAAGTAGTTCATCACAGAAAACTGTTTCAGTGACACCTACACCAGTTAGTGAGGAAGCCAATGATAATGATCATGAAACTTCAGATCAAGATACTACTGAACTTCGTAGATCAACCAGAGTAAGATCCGCACCAGAGTGGTACGGTAATCCTGTTCTGGAGGTCATGCTACTAGATCATGATGAACCTACGAACTATGAAGAAGCGATGGTGAGCCCAGATTCCGCAAAGTGGCTTGAAGCCATGAAATCTGAGATGGGATCCATGTATGAGAACAAAGTATGGACTTTGGTAGACTTGCCCGATGATCGGCAAGCAATTGAGAATAAATGGATTTTTAAGAAGAAGACTGACGCTGATGGTAATGTTACTGTCTACAAAGCTCGACTTGTCGCAAAAGGTTTTCGACAAGTTCAAGGAATTGACTACGATGAGACCTTCTCACCCGTAGCGATGCTTAAGTCCGTCCGAATCATGTTAGCAATTGCCGCATTTTATGATTATGAAATTTGGCAAATGGATGTCAAAACTGCATTCCTGAATGGATTCCTGGAAGAAGAGTTGTATATGATGCAACCAGAAGGTTTTGTCGATCCAAAGGGAGCTAACAAAGTGTGCAAGCTCCAGCGATCCATTTATGGACTGGTGCAAGCCTCTCGGAGTTGGAATAAACGTTTTGATAGTGTGATCAAAGCATTTGGTTTTATACAGACTTTCGGAGAAGCCTGTATTTACAAGAAAGTGAGTGGGAGCTCTGTAGCATTTCTGATATTATATGTGGATGACATATTACTGATTGGAAATGATATAGAATTTCTGGATAGCATAAAGGGATACTTGAATAAAAGTTTTTCAATGAAAGACCTCGGTGAAGCTGCTTACATATTAGGCATTAAGATCTATAGAGATAGATCAAGACGCTTAATTGGACTTTCACAAAGCACATACCTTGACAAAATTTTGAAGAAGTTCAAAATGGATCAAGCAAAGAAAGGGTTCTTGCCTGTGTTACAAGGTGTGAAATTGAGTAAGACTCAATGCCCGACCACTGCAGAAGATAGAGAGAATATGAAAGATGTTCCCTATGCATCAGCCATAGGCTCTATCATGTATGCAATGCTGTGTACCAGACCTGATGTGTGCCTTGCTATAAGTTTAGCAGGGAGGTACCAAAGTAATCCAGGAATGGATCACTGGACAGCGGTCAAGAACATCCTGAAATACCTGAAAAGGACTAAGGATATGTTTCTCGTATATGGAAGTGACAAAGAGCTCATCGTAAAAGGTTACGTTGATGCAAGCTTTGACACTGATCCGGACGATTCTAAATCGCAAACCGGATACGTGTTTACATTAAACGGTGGAGCTGTCAGTTGGTGCAGTTCTAAACAAAGCGTCGTAGCGGGATCTACATGTGAAGCGGAATACATAGCTGCTTCGGAAGCAGCAAATGAAGGAGTCTGGATGAAGGAGTTCATATCCGATCTAGGTGTCATACCTAGTGCATCGGGTCCAATGAAAATCTTTTGTGACAATACTGGTGCAATTGCCTTGGCAAAGGAATCCAGATTTCACAAAAGGACCAAACACATCAAGAGACGCTTCAACTCCATCCGGGATCTAGTCCAGGTAGGAGACATAGAGATTTGCAAGATACATACGGATCTGAATGTTGCAGACCCGTTGACTAAGCCTCTTCCACGAGCAAAACATGATCAGCACCAAAGCTCCATGGGTGTTAGATTCATTACAGTGTAATCTAGATTATTGACTCTAGTGCAAGTGGGAGACTGAAGGAAATATGCCCTAGAGGCAATAATAAAGTTATTATTTATTTCCTTATAATCATGATAAATGTTTATTATTCATGCTAGAATTGTATTTTCCGGAAACATAATACATGTGTGAATACATAGACAAACAGAGTGTCACTAGTATGCCTCTACTTGACTAGCTCGTTAATCAAAGATGGTTATGTTTCCTAACCATGAACAATGAGTTGTTATTTGATTAACGAGGTCACATCATTAGTAGAATGATCTGATTGACATGACCCATTCCATTAGCTTAGCACCTGATCGTTTAGTATGTTGCTATTGCTTTCTTCATGACTTATACATGTTCCTATGACTATGAGATTATGCAACTCCCGTTTACCGGAGGAACACTTTGGGTACTACCAAACGTCACAACGTAAATGGGTGATTATAAAGGAGTACTACAGGTGTCTCCAATGGTCGATGTTGGGTTGGCGTATTTCGAGATTAGGATTTGTCACTCCGATTGTCGGAGAGGTATCTCTGGGCCCTCTCGGTAATACACATCACATAAGCCTTGCAAGCATTAAACTAATATGTTAGTTGTGAGATGATGTATTACGGAAC
Organism: Triticum aestivum; assembly: GCF_018294505.1. Taxonomy (NCBI): domain Eukaryota; kingdom Viridiplantae; phylum Streptophyta; class Magnoliopsida; order Poales; family Poaceae; genus Triticum; species Triticum aestivum. Next base: position 123,879,520 of record NC_057797.1, read on the forward strand.
GAGTAAAGAGACTTGCCGGTAACGAGATTGAACTAGGTATTGGATACCGACGATCGAATCTCGGGCAAGTAACATACCGATGACAAAGGGAACAACGTATGTTGTTATGCGGTCTGACCGATAAAGATCTTCGTAGAATATGTAGGAGCCAATATGGGCATCCAGGTCCCGCTATTGGTTATTGACCAGAGACATGTCTCGGTCATGTCTACATTGTTCTCGAACCCGTAGGGTCCGCACGCTTAAGGTTACGATGACAGTTATATTATGAGTTTATGCATTTTGATGTACCGAAGGTTGTTCGGAGTCCCGGATGTGATCACGGACATGACGAGGAGTCTCGAAATGGTCGAGACATAAAGATTGATATATTGGAAGCCTATGTTTGGACATCGGAAGTGTTCCGGGTGAAATCGGGATTTTACCGGGTTACCGGGAGGTTACCGGAACCCCCCGGGAACCACATGGGCCTTCATGGGCCTTAGTGGAAAGGAGAAAGGGGCAGCCCAAGGGGGCTGCGCGCCTCCCCCTTCCCTTAGTCCTATTAGGACTAGGAGAGGTGGCCGGCCACCCCTCTCCCTCTTTCCCCCTTGGGAAGCCTAGTTGGAATAGGATTGGAGGGGAGTCCTACTCCCGGTAGGAGTAGGACTCCTCCTGCGCCTCCTCCCCCTGGCCGGCGCACCCTCCCCCCTTGGCTCCTTTATATACTGAGGCAGGGGCACCTCTAAACATACAGGTTGACACAAGTTGATCCACGTGATCAATTCCTTAGCCGTGTGCGGTGCCCCCTGCCACCATATTCCTCGATAATACTGTAGCGGAGTTTAGGCGAAGCCCTGCTGCTGTAGTTCATCAAGATCGTCACCACGCTGTCGTGCTGACGGAACTCTTCCCCGACACTTTGCTGGATCGGAGTTCGGGGATCGTCATCGAGCTGAACGTGTGCTCGAACTCGGAGGTGCCGTAGTTTCGGTGCTTGATCGGTTGGATCGTGAAGACGTACGACTACTTCCTCTACGTCGTGTCATCGCTTCCGCAGTCGGTCTGCGTAGGGTACGTAGACAACACTCTCCTCTCGTTGCTATGCATCACATGATCCTGTGTGCGCGTAGGAAATTTTTTGAAATTACTACGAAACCCAACACCTTTGTCTAGTTGGAATTGGATATGATATGATCCATGTTTGTAAGAATAATTGTGTTCTGTTCCGGAAGGATTATGCCAACTTAAGTGAATGCCCGAAATGCAAATCATCAAGATGGAAAGATGGCGATGCTGTGAAGAGGATTCCTCATAATGTTCTGAGACATTTTCCAATTACACGAAGATTGCAGAGGTTGTTTCATGATGCTCAAACAAGAGAGGATGTACTGTGGCATTCTAGGAACCAGGAGTACAAAGATCAGAATGTAATGAGCCATCCATCTCATGGTAGTGAGTGGAAAAGCTTCAATGATAAACACAAAGAGTTTGTTGCTGACCTGAGAAACATAAGACTTGGCTTAGCTTCAGATGGATTTAACCCATATGGCCACCAGAGCACCACATATAGCATGTGGCCAGTGCTTGTTATCCCTTACAACATGCCTCCAAATGTCTGCACCAAAGAATCAAACTACATGATGGCCTTGCTCATCCCAGGTCCAAAAAGTCCTGGAAAGGATTTTGATTTGTTCATGGAGCCTCTTGTGGAGGAACTTCAATAGCTATGGAAGGGTGTTCTCACTCGAGACCTATATAGCATCCCACCAGCTGATTTCTTTCTGCGTGTTGTTATAATTTGGTGTATCCATGATTATCCGGCTTTGGGCACTATGTCAGGGCGAACGACACATGGTTACAATGCATGTGTTCGCTGTGACAGGAATCCGCTGTCATACGCAATACTTAGCAAGATCTGTTACATTGGACACCGCCGTTTCCTTGCCAAGGACAAGCCGCATCCTAGAAAATACCGAAGACATGTGTTCAATGCAAAGCATGAAAACAGTGATGCGCCAAAGAGGCTCACCGCCGATGAGTTGCAAGTGGAATTAGAGAAGTTCAGGCATATTACACCAGGAAACCATCCTGGTAATGGTAGTGGGAAAAGGGAGCATGGCAGGGTAGAAGAGATATTATTGTTTACCCGCAGGTCCACTTTGTGGGACTTGGAGTATTGGAAAGATTTGGATCTGCGGCATAATCTTGATGTGATGCACATCAAGAAAAATATATGTGACAACATTATCGGTACACTTCTTAATATTGAAGGCAAGACGAAAGATACCTTAAAATCTAGGATTGATTTGACACACCTGGATATCAGAAAGGATTTGCTGGTGCAAGATGAAGGTAAACCATGGGATATGGCACCAGCTATGTACGTCTTGGACAAGGTAAAAAGAAAAGAATTATGCGAGGTCCTATCACGTGTGAGATTCCCACATGGATTTGCTTCCAACCCTGAAAGGAGAGTCAGTGCAGATGGAAACAAGGTACAAGGGTTGAAAACTCATGACTGCCACGTCCTACTTCAAAGGGTTTTACCTATTATCCTTAGAGGATTGGGCCGCACTGACTTATATAGAGCAGTTGCAGAGTTGGGACAATTCTTCAGGGAACTCTGCAGTAGGAATATCAGGATAGATTCTTTGGAGCGTCTTAGAGACAAGATACCAACTATCCTATGCGACCTTGAGAAGATATATCCTCCAGCCTTCTTTGATGTGATGGTGCATTTGGCTGTTCATCTACCTGATGAGGCACTACTTAGAGGTCCAATACAGTATGGCTGGATGTACCCTATTGAAAGGCGGCTAGGAACTTTCAAGGGCTATG